>NW_019945199.1:0-24485 GCF_002910315.2 Salvelinus sp. IW2-2015
AGACAGAGTTACTAAGGACAGAGACAGAGTTACACTAAGGACAGAGACAGAGTTACACTAAGGACAGAGACAGAGTTACACTAAGGACAGAGACAGAGTTACACTAAGGACAGAGACAGAGTTACTAAGGACAGAGACAGAGTTACTAAGGACAGAGACAGCGTTACTAAGGACAGAGACAGAGTTACACTAAGGACAGAGACAGAGTTACTAAGGACACAGACAGAGTTACACTAAGGACAGAGACAGAGTTACTAAGGACACAGACAGAGTTAATAAGGACAGAGACAGAGTTACTAAGGACAGAGAAACATGGGAGTTACACTAAGGTACAGAAGAACTCAGATGTAATGCCAACGGCCTCTAGTACGTAGCAGATATACGACGTAGGGACAGCAGACAGTGAGTTACACTTACAGAGACCAGAGTTTATAGGACAGAGTCAGTAGTTACTAAGGACAGAGACAGAGATTACAACTGAGAGACTAGCAGAGACAGAGTTACTAAGGACAGAGACAGATATTACTAAGGACAGAGACAGAAGTTACTAAGGACAGAGACAGGTTACTAAGGAACAGAGACAGAGTTACACAAAGACAGGAGACACGAGTTAACATAAGGACAGAGACAGAGTTACAACTAAGGACAGAGACAGAGTTACTAAGGACAGAGACAGAGTTACTAAGGACAGAGACAGAGTTACTAAGGATCAACGCAGAGTCTCACTAAGGACAGAGACAGAGTTACTAAGGACCAGACAGAGTTCCTACACTAAGGACAGAGACAGAGTTACTAAGGACAGAGACAGAGTTACACTAAGGACAGAGACAGAGGTTACTAAGGATAATGACAAGTATAAGGAACAGGGAGACAGATGTTACTAAGGACCAGAGACAGATGTTACTAAGGACAGAGACAGAGTTATAAGGACAAGACAGAGTTTACACTAAGGACAGAGACAGAGAAGAGACAGAGTTACTAAGGACAGAGACAGAGTTACACTAAGGACAAGACAGAGTTACACTAAGGACACAGACAGAGTTACACTAAGGACAGACAGAGTACTAAGGGACAGGACAGAGTTTACTAAGGACAGAGACAGAGTTACATAAGGACAGTAGACGACAGAAGTTACACTAAGGACAGAGACAGAGTTACTAAGGACAGAGACAGAGTTACACTAAGGACAAGAAGAGCAGAGATTACTAAGGACAGAAAGTACTCGAGAGTTACACTAAGGACAAGAACAGAGTTACTAAGGACAGAGACAGAGTTACTTAAGAGACAGCAGACAGAGTTACTAAGGACAGAGACAGAGTTACATAAGGACAGAGACAGAGTTACTAAGGACACAGGACAGAGTTAACTAAGAGAGCAGAGACAGGAGTTACTAGGACAGAGACAGAGTTACACAAGGACACAGACAGACGTTGACTAAGACAGAGTACGAGACAGAGCAGATTATGCCTTACTAGCAGAGGAGGTCGGAGAGACCACAGAGGATCTGAGATTAAAGGACACGAGACAGAGTTACTAGGACAGCAGACAAGTTAACAACGACAGTGCAGAGACAGAGTTAACTAAGGACAGAGACAGAGCCAAGTTACACTCAAGGACAGAGACAGAGTTACGAAGGACACAAAGAATAGGTTACACTAAGGAGCAGAGACAGAGTTACATAAGGACAGAGACCAGAGTTAACATAAGGACAGAGAAGACGAGTATTTCAATAAGGACAGAGACAGAGTTACATCAAGGGACAGAGACAGAGTACTAAGGACAGCATGACGAAAGTTACGAAGGACAGAGACAGAGTAAGATAGCTTTAGGACGAATGACACGAGGACAGAGTTACTTAAGGACAGAGACAGAGTTATTCTAAGGTAACGAGAGGACAGAGTTCACACTAAGGACAGAGACAGAGTTACTAAGGACAGAGACAGAGTTACTAGCGACAGAGACAGAGTATACAAGGACAGAGACAGAGTATACACTAAGGGACAGAACAGAGTTAACACTAAGGACAGAGACAGAGTTACACTAAGGACAGAAGTAGCAGAGTTACACTTAAGGACAGAGGACAGAGTTACTAAGGACAGAGACAGAGTTACCTAAGGACAGAAACAGAGTTACTAAGACAGAGACAGAGGTTCACTAATGGACACAGACGAAGAGTTACTAAGGACACAGACAGAGTTGTAACTGGAAGAGACGTACAAGGACAGAGACTTACGACTAAGGACAGAGGACATAGTTAATAAGGAAGAACAGAGTTACACTATAAGGACAGCATACGAGTTACTATGGACAGAGACAGAGTTACTAAGGAACAACAGAGTTACACTAAGGACAGAGACAGAGTTACTAAGGACACAGACAGAGTTACTAAGGACAGAGACAGAGTTACTAAGGACAGAGACAGAGTTACTAAGGACACAGACAGAGTTACTAAGGACACAGACAGAGTTACACTAAGGACAGAGACAGAGTTACTAAGGACAGAGACAGTAAAAAAAGACAGTTTGTTTTCAGGCCCAAATAACAAATTTGACAAATTCACCTTTTCAGCAGGACAATAACCTAAAACACAAGGACAAATCTACACTGGAGTTGCTTACCAAGAAGACATTGAATGTTCCTGAGTGACCTAGTTACAGTTTTGACTTAAATCGGCTTGAAAATCTATAGCAAGACTTGAAAATGTCTTTCTAGCAACGATYAACAACCAACTTGACAGAACTTGAAGAATAACGTGTAAATATTGTACCATCCTGCTAAACTGTTAAGACYCACAGCTGTAATCGCTGCCGAAGGTGATTCTAACATGTATTGACTCGGGCGTTGAATACTTACTTACGTAAATCAAAATATATTAGCGATGTATTTTTCAGTCATTTTTATAACAAAKATTCACATTTTTCTTGCGTTGTTGACATTACAGAGTATTTTTTGGGTCGATCGTTGACAAAAAAACAACAACAATTCAAGCCATTTCAATCCCACATTGTAACATAAGTAATTTGTGTGAATAGTTTCTGAAAGTGTCTGTACTGGCCAGTAGATATCTGCGTGCAGAACACCATCTAGTGTTGAAGGCCTGGTAGGGGAACTTGTTTCAACATGCAACGCGCCTTCCCGTCTTGACGTTATCAACTCCTAACTCTCGACACTTGGATCTGATTCAATAGGATGTGTAGGAACAACAAGGTAGTACCTCTATCTTGTCATCTGATAGGTGGAATCTGCGCTCGGTTGTTTACGGATATCCCATATTTATACCGGGGGGAAAAAAGGAGCGTGAGGGATTGATTTGGGGTTAGGCGTTGAAGCGTATTCATCCTTCCGTGTTTCCTGGATGGTGAGATTAGATTAGCGGACCAGGTTTCCAACCCGGACGCTTTCACACCACTGATTGGCTGATCTGATCTCTATTTKAGCATTTTCTAAAATATTCTAATAGGATTCAAATGTCAGTTTCTGAACTGTGGTCCAGTGAAATGAATAGTAATACATTTTATTAAAATAAAATATATATATTTGCTTTGTAGGTGTAAAATGTTCATAGGATATGATATAACTCTGTTCATGTTGTGAGTGGTCTTGCCAGGGCACAACTCCGCCCCCTTCCCCCGATGTACACTCATCGACTCCTCCCACACAGGATTTAAAAGCATTGGATTGGTGAGGAAATATCATCCAATCCAGAGAGTTTATATCGTTGAGGGGGCGTGCTAGCATGACTGCGTTGCTTCCGTGAGAAGAGGAGAATTGAAAATAGGCCTCTGGATGTCACGATACCCTCTCCCATCACACGCTGGACACACTGTTCTGGGTTTAGGGTAAATAAACACTGTAGCCTGTCTGATTCCCAAATGGCACCCTATTTTCTGTATAGTGCACTACTTTTGACTAGAGCTCTATGGACCCCTGGTTTAAAGTAGTGCACTACTTTTGCCTAGAGCTCTATGGATCCCTGGTTTAAAGTAGTGCACTACTTTTGACTAGAGCTCTATGGATCCCTGGTTTAAAGTAGTGCACTACTTTTGACTAGAGCTCTATGGACCCCTCGTCTAAAGTAGTGCACTACTTTTGACTAGAGCTCTATGGACCCCTCGTCTAAAGTAGTGCACTACTTTTGACTAGAGCTCTATGGACCCCTGGTTTAAAGTAGTGCACTACATAGTGAAAATGGTTAGGACACACCTTCTCCCTGACCTGATAATATCATAACTTACTGTAACTTTACATTGACCAGAGAATGTGCCCCCGGACTGCTATAGGCATTTATACTAAGTACAGGTACTGAATTCATAAAACAAAGAAATCAGATGTTGACAATCAGAGAAATCAACTCATCAAATCTGGGTTTATTTTCAAAGTGTAAGAGAACAACGCTAAATGTGCATAATACGGTCATTTTGTGTTTCTAAATGTTTTAAATTGTGCAACTAGTCACGCTACAGTATATACAGACGTGGTGTCTCTCTCTCTCCGACGGCAGCTCGATGATGGGCTAGTGATACTGTATAACAGTAAATCTAGTCGGACTCATGCTGCTAGGTGTGAACAGACGATGAAACAGCCTGTTCAGACTGCTTGTCAAAATCAAAAAACAAAAAGGTTGGATTTTTACTTCCAAAATTGACTTGGGAGCCTTGCTATCTAACAAAACAGCCCCCAAGACTTTGGTATAACCTGTATCAAATGAAGAATGGTGACTCCGGTTACCTTTTACAGTGTAAATATCAATCAACACAACTAGACATCCATTTAAAAAAACAATCAACAGGAGAATATATGGAGAACAACACATTTTATGCAGAGAATCGTCTTCTTCTCTCTTAAAATCCAGTAAGGTTAAACAACAAAAAACACTTACAAACGTAACATAAAGTAAAAGTGGAATAAAGTTATAATTATTATAGAATCCCCCCCCCTGTCTGTCTAAATAGCAACAATGTTTTCCCCTGTGAAAAATATACTCGTTCATAGTAGCAGATAGAGAAGTAAAGTTTAACATGATTATTATTTTTTACATGAAGTCGGGGATAAATGAAAAACGTAACGTAGTTCAACGATTCAACAGGATCAGATTAGCGTCCATTGTGTCATTACAGTAACGGACATGTTACGATCCCTCCCTCTTCTCATCGGCCATGGGATATTACACATCAATACATATCACAGGCCGTGAATTCATGTGTGTGTGTGTGTGTGACAGTGTGCAATGCATGAGTGTGTATGTCACTATGTATGCATGGTGTGCGTGTGTGTGTGTAACAGTCCGTCCTTACGAGTGTGGCCCAGCCTCTAGCTTCCAGTCCCTCTGGCTCTGCGTGTCGGCGTCTCCCTGGATGCTGCCCGGGGCGGCGGCGGCCGGGGACAGCGTTCTGCGCTGGCTGTGCATCGTGTTCCAGTGGCGCTTCAGGTCGGACGCTTTGATGAACGCCTTTTCACAGGAGCCGCAGTTGAAGGGCCTCTCCCCTCGGTGCTGCCGCTCGTGGTCTCGCAGGTGGGACTTGTGCTTGAAGGCCTTTTCACACATCTGGCATCCGAAGGGTCTCTCGTTGCTGTGGACCCTCTCGTGACGCTTTAAGTCGGGGCCTCGTATGAACGCCTTGCCACAGACCAGGCAGCGGTGCGGYTTAAAGCCCGTGTGGATCTTCAGGTGCTCTTTGAGGTGGGCCTGGGTGGTAAAGGTTTTGGGGCACACCTCGCAAGCGAACGGACGGTGGGCCAGGTGGGACTTGTCTTTCTTGGGGCCGTCTCCGCCCGGTTTCATTCCCGGGTGGATGCCGTCAGAGCGGTGGCCGTACAGCAGGTAGTCAAGCTTCATATCGCTGGASGAGGARGARGAGGAGGTCCAGCCGTGGGCGCCGTGGGGGTCTTTAGACATGTTCCCGCCGAAGTGAGGAGGGACCCCGTGAGGSCCTCCRGARCCCATKGCCTCCATCCCTCCATCGTAGAAGCTGTTCTTCCTCACCTCCTCCATGGCCAGCTCTTTGAGGATCGCGTCCTGGGCYCTCATACCGTCCCCTGGCGCCTGGTTCTCACGACTCRGCTTCATATTGGGCTCACGCTTCTGTGAACACAGGTTGTCGAGGAAGGCGATCCCCAGGACCTGTCCGGAGGACATCATGAGGTTGATGTCCTTTTTGCGGACGGCGAGCCTGGCGGTGTACATGTAATTGAGGACCTCCTCGAAGATGTCGGAACGGATGAAGTCGAGCTCCACGATGGAGTTGTCCACATCGTTCTGTTTTTTAAACAGCTTCTTGAAGTAGATGCTGCAGGCGGCCAGGACACAGCGGTGAGCTCTGAACTCAACGTTTTCCACCACAACCACAACGTCACAATGGTCCCCTTCCATCCTCTGTTGGTTCAACATCTTCAAGAAGCTGGTCTTGTGGTCGTAGTCGATGTATTTCAGGAATTCACCCATGACTGCAGGTTTATTTTGGGGGGGGGATATTTATCTGTTGAAAAAAAAGTCAAAAGTGTTCAAAGGGTCAATTAAAAAGGTGTCTGATTGGGTTTTTACAATAAACTGGGCAGGTGTGTCGTTTCGAGAGTTAAAGCCCCCAGCTGCTGTGTCAACAATAGCAGAGTGCTGCTAATTAATGTCGCTTAGTTAAAACACCGCAGACAATCTCATCGGTCTCTGTCGAAAACAAAAAAATATATATTGTCACACCAAAAAGCGAACTCCTGACTCGGTCCGGCTGTCGCTCCTTGTAATTTTAATCGCCAGTTGAAGTGAACGGTGACAATCCACAGCTGAGCTTCGAGACAATAACAGAATGCGGTCACACTGCCAAGTCAGTCAAGCAGAAATCCCATGGAAAAATACACGACGAAGTTGTCGATAAATGCAGATATCGACAATAAGAAATTATGCCACTAACAAATGGCTTAAAGTGATGTTTCACATCCAGAGGTGAAAAATGGTATTTCTGCGACTAAGGGATTACAAACGCCCTTGCTGTGCCAGTTGATTCTGCTGATACTGCTAACCTTACAATGTTTCACATTTCAGTGCGCCCAGCCATTTTGCTCAGCAAGCCTCCATTTGAAGGTTTTCCGTAACTTTTATCCACTTTAGAACACAAAATAGAACATTTCACATTGGTCGACGTGTCGATTAAACGTGTAAATATACGATTTTCCCCTTCGTGAATAACAAATTGTCGAGAGAAAAAAAGCTATAGGCGAAACACGAATCCTTTCTGGTGTTGTCACGCAAGGCTGCAGTCGGCGACGCAGGGGTCACTGCTAGATRGGATACAGTTTATGTCAAATTGACGTCAAAAGTAAAAAAAATATTCAATTTTAGCTAACCGTAACCCTAACACTTTTCCTAACATTAACCTAATTCTCCTAACCCGGTACGTTAATTCTCCTAAACTGCTGGGTAAATTCTCCTAACCTGTTACGAAAATTTCTGACATAAACTGTATCCCGTCTAGACAAAAACCCAACGACAGGAGCCTTGCCTTGTCTTTCCTCCTCTTGTTGTGGTCGTCAGCGCTCAGAGTGGGTGATGCTAGTGTTGCTGCCATCTATAGGACTGGAGATGAATTACAGCAGGACAGGCAGCCTATAGTCTACTGTAATATAGCATATTACCCTAATATGACCTAATTTAGATCATTATGTAAGTCACCCAATAACCCACCGCCAGAAAGGTCAATAACCCACCGTCAGAAAGACCAATAACCCACCCCCAGAAGCATAACCCAGAAATAACCCACCCCAGAAAGGCCAATAACCCACCCCAGAAAGACCAATTAACCCACCCCAGAAAGGCAATAACCCACCCCAGAAATGCCAATAACCCACCCCCAAGATAATGCGCAATAACCCACCCCCAGAAAGGCCATAAACCCACCCCCAGAAAGCCAATAACCCACCCCCAGACAAGGACCAATAACCCACCACCAGAAAGACAATAACCCACCACCAGAAAGGCCAATAACTCACCCCCAGAAAGGCCAATAACCCACACGCCAGAAAGCCAATAACCCACCCCAGAAAGGCCAATAACCCACTGCCAGAAAGGCCAATAACCCCCGCCAGAAAAGATAAAAAACTGTAAACTTTCAAGTATCTTCTTATGTTAGGATACTATTGTCTTGGCTCCCTATAACTCCCAAAATACCTATGATGGCACTGCCAGGGCCTGAGTTAAGCATCAGTATCTGAGCAGCTTACCACCTCAGCTGTACATACCCCATCTTTATAATAGCCCACCCCAATCACCTACCTCATCCCCATTTTTTTATTGACTTTTTTGCTCTTTTGCACCACCAGTATCTCTACTTGCACATCATCATCTGTCATCTACACTCCTCAGTTTAATTCTAATGTGTAAATTACTGCGCCTACTATGGCCATTATGCCTTACCTCCTTACTTCATTCACACAATCTATATAAACTTTTCTATGTGTTATTGACTTACGTCTGTTATTCCAGTGTTAACTCTGTGTTGTTTTGAGTCGCACTGCCTTTGCTTTACTGCCAGGTACTGCCCTGTATGTAAATGAGAAACTTTTTCTCAACTAAGCCCTAGCCTGTTAAATAAAGTTGAAATTAAAAAATTTTAAAAAAGTGTTAAGGAGGTTGGGCCAAGTTAACCTAATCCTGAGCCGGCCAAGTTGTAGAAAAATCGCGTTCTGCCCTTCCAGCAAGGCAGTTTAACCCCCAACAACAATACTACCCGGGCCCAAAATGACCGTGACACGTTAAAGGTCGATCCAACACCTGCCCTCCAGGGACACCACACCACCGATGTCACAGAAGGCCATAAAGTCATCAAGCGACAAACAACACCCAGCCACTGCCTGTCACCCCTATCATCCATAAGGCGATCAACAGGGCATCAAAGCAGACCGAGAGACTGAAAAAACGCTTCTATCTCAAGGCCTCAGACTGTTTAAAACAGCCACCATAACATTTAGCCGCTGCCAACATTACGACTCAAACCCAGCCACCTTTAAAAAATGGGTAATTGGATGGAAATTATGTAAAAATTACCACTAACGCCTTTATAACAAGACTTTAATATAATTGTTTACATACCCTACATTACCCATTTCATATGTATTATACCAGCAGCATACCACCTGCATACCACTCTGGCTTGCTTCTGAACTAAGTCAGGTGGTCCTGCAGTCCCCTGATGGAGACCAGGTGCTGCTGAAGTAGTGTTTGGAGGCCAGTAGGAGCACTCTTTCCTCTGGTCTAAACAAAGATCCCAATGCCCCAGGCAGTTGATTGGGACACTGCTCGGTGTTAGGCCGTCTAGTGGACGCTTAAACGGGTCCTGACTCTCTGATCATTAAAGATCCATAGCACTTATCTAAGAGTAGGTGTTTAACCCCGGGTCCTGGCTAAATTCCCAATCTGTGCCCTCAACCATCACGGTCACCTAATAATCCCCATTTATAATTGCTCATTCATCCCCCCTCCTCTCCCCTTAACTATTCCCCAGTCGTTGCTGCAAATGAGAACGTGTCTTCAGTCAACTTACCTGTAAAATAACGGTAAAAAAAAAAAAATACTGTACACTATATCACTACTGCATCTTCCATCTTTATGTAATACATGTGCCACTTTAAACTATGCCACTTATGGTTTACATACTCTCATACATATCTCAATTATATACTGTACTCTATACCATCTACTGCATCTTGCCTATGCCGTTCTGTACTATCACTCATTCATATATCTTTATGTACATATTCTTTATCCCTTTACACTTGTGTGTGTATAAGGTAGTAGTTGTGGAATTGTTAGGTTAGATTACTTGTTGGTTATTACTGCATTGTCGGAACTAGAAGCACAAGCATTTCGCTACACTCGCATTAACATCTGCTAACCATGTGTATGTGACTAATAAAATTTGATTTGATTTGATTTAGGTAGTCCCCCCCCGCACCTCTCTGACTCAGAGGGGTTAAATGGGGAAGACAGATTTCGGTTGAACGCATTCAGTTGTGCAACTGACTAGGTACTCCCCTAGGTACCCCCTTCCCCAAGCCATAAATTAAAAAAAGAAGACTAAATAGTTAAATAGTAAATCAAACATTAACTTATTCCACATGTTGTGTTACAGCCGGAATTCAAAATGGATAAAATAAAATAAAAATTCTCACCCATCTACACACAATTCCCCATAAAGACAAAGTGAAAACATGTTTTTAGACATTTCTTTTGTGCAAATGTAAAGTAAAAAAATGTCTGGCTTCTTCACCAGCAGGAACATCAGAGGTTGCTGAGGAGTATTTTTGTCTGTAATAAAGCCCTTTTGTGGGGAAAAACTCATTCTGATTGGTTGGGCCTGGCTCCCCAGTGAGAGGGGGACCCACCTACGGCTGCACTCCTGTCCAGTCATGTTAAATCCATAGATTAGGACCTAATGCATTTATTGACATTGACTGATTTCCTTATATGAACTGTAACCTCAGCAAAATCTTTGAAATTGTTGCGTTTATAGTTTTCAGTATAGTTGTATTCCTATTTTTTTTTAAATAAACATTTAACAAACTCCCTAGTCTTTTCTGATGACACGCATACCCATAACACGATGCAGCCACCACAACGCTTATAAAAAWAATTGAAGAGTGGTACTCAGTATTGACATTTCATTGCCACATTTTCCCCCCAGAATTACTTAAGTGCCTTGTTGCAAACAGGATGCATGTTTAGGAATACGTTTTATTCTGTACAGGCTTCCTTCTTTCCACTGTATCATTTTGGTTAGTATTGTGGAGTAACTACAATGTTGTTGATCCATCCTCAGTTCTCATATCACAGCCATTAAACTCTGTAACTGTTTTTAAAATCACCATTGGTCTCATGGTGAAATCCCTGAGTAGTTTCCTTCCTCTTCAGCAACTGAGTTGAATACTTATCCACTCAGGACATTTGAGCTTTATATTTTTTATTCATAATTTAAAAAAATGTCTACAAACAAAATTCCACTTAGATATTATGGGGTATTGTGTGTAGACCAGTGACACAAAATATCATTTATTTATGTATTTTGAATTCAGGCTGTAACACAACAAAATGTGGAAAAAGTAAAGGGGTGTGAATACTTTCTGAAGGCCCTGTAGCTGTACTCTCCTCATTGACCCTTTTTGCACCAATTCCTTTGACTCATCACATACGCTGCTGCAACTGTTTATCAAACATCCCATTTCCTAGTCACCTCACACCCTCGTTAACTCACACCCTCGTTACCTCACACCCTCGTTACCTCACACCCTCGTTACCTCACACCCTCGTTACCTCACACCCTCGTTACCTCACACCCCTGCACATGGGTACCCCATGTACATTGGTTTCAGGAAGTCTTCAGAGCCCTGGATTTCCCCCCCACATTTTTGTTGTTGTATATATATATATTTCTATTTTTGGGAAGGTAAGCATTTCACTGTTAGTCTACACCTGTTGTTTATGAAGCATTTCACTGTTAGTCTACACCTGTTATTTATGAAGCATGTGACAAATACAATTTGATAAAACATTTTTCTGAATAAGCATTTAATCAATCCAGCACGTGGCAAACATTGGACAATGCTCAGTGTCTGAGTACCATTTCTGCATTATATGTTATTAACCTACGATATTGGATAGTAAATGAATGTACTGAAATTATATTTTGTTTTTCTCCCAGAAGCATATGATCAACATATTTTACAAGAGGTGTGTAGTTCATTACATCCACTGAAGACAGACACAAGCTTCAGAACAATATAATCAATATTTTATTCAAAAAAAGAGAAGGAAAAAAATCACAATGATATGCATTTGCTACTTTGTATTATTTCACGTTCTGTTGCTGCTGGAACATCATGATTGGTTGTAGCTATATATATATATATATATATATATTGATGATACTGGCTCTGGGGTGAAGTTTATCTTAGGTACAGATCTAGGATCAGCTTAGATCAGCTTTTGGGGACCGAGTGGCGCAGCGGTCTAAGGCACTGCATCGCAGTGTTGGGAGGCGTCACTACAGACCCGGGTTCGATCCCGGGTCTGTATCACAACCGGCTGTAAATCGGGAGTCCCAGCGTCATCCGGGTTTGAGAGGAAGGTTTGGCTAGGGGGGTAGGCCGTCATTGTAAATAATATTTTTCTTTTTCTTAAATTGACTTGCTTAGTACAATAAAGTTTCAATTCAAAATTCGATCTCCTCCCCTAATCTCAACCTGAGCCATAGTAGGGAAAATGCAAAACTGATCCAAGATCAGTGTCTAGGAGCAACTTTACACCAATGATACTGGTAAGATACTATTACAGCTGCTGAGACATTCACCTGATTGACTTGACAGATCAAATACTTGTCTTTGGATGAGTCACAAATAGAACCCTATCCCCTTTATAGTGCATCCCATATGGCTCTGGTCTAAAGTAGTGCACTATATATAGGGGATAGGGTGCTATTTCAGACCAAAATATGTTTCCTCTGGACAGAGCAGTCCTGTTAGTTTGAGTCCTGGGCCTTTCAGTCAGTCACACACAGCATTGTGGGAACTGTAGTCCAGCCATTAATTAATACAGAGGAGAATGTATACCATTTGTGTCCGTTCTGCAGATAGATCACAACAATACAAGTCCGTGAAACCCTCCATCGAGACAGTGTTTTTAAAACAGACTGTCATTGTCTCAAACATAGCCTGGGTACAACTCTGTAAATCTCCATCGAGACAGTGTTTTTAAAACAGACTGTCATTGTCTCAAACATAGCCTGGGTGCCAGTCGGATTGTGCCATCATGCCATCTCCATGGCGCTCAATGGGTGATAAAGAGTTGGCACGAGGACAAACCCGATCTGGGACACAGAGCACAAACCCGATCTGGCACACAGGCTATTTGAAATATGCTGCAATGTTTGAATAAAGAATACTGACAAAATGTTCAGACAAAATACAAAAACAACATGAATAAAAATAATTTGTTGCTGAATATAGACGATATAATCTGCCTTTTATTTGCAGTTGCTGTTGCCCAGGACAACACGTATAAATGTACAGGGCTTTGTCGTAAAAGTTGATTTAAATGTATTTCTATCCGAGACGATGGGAGTGGAGTGAGGCGGCATTGAGGTCTACCATCTACTAAGTCATTAGAATAATATTGTTGTGTGCTCTAATATGTCACATAAAGCCTACAGCAGTTGAACTTTTTTTTCTTCTCGGAGTGACGGATTTTCATTTCATAAATAAAATAAAACAACACTGACCCCAAAACAATAAAATAAAAAAAGACTGTTTATAATATAATCTTAAATAGATAGCAAGGCGGTGAATGGAATCAACCGTTTTGCATGTTGTAGAGCTCAGCGAGAGTTCAAGTGATAAAATAACCTGTTTGTTTATTATCTCACAGTAAATCTTGATAATTATTATTATTTTATAATAATTGCGTCATTCTGCTCATGCAAATATACATTTTTTTTTTTTATAACGACGGATGGGACTGACGATAGGCATAAATCTTAACTACCTCATTTTGACTTTTAATCTCCCATTGACATCACGATTTAGGCAGTGAAACCAAATTAAGCACATGGAACTCAGATTAGGATCGGGACCATAGAGAACGCCGAGCATAGAATTAGAATCTATTATGCCATCATTGACTTGAACGGGGAAGCCCGCTCTATAGATTGTATTTCTATAGAGCAGACTGTCTGTAGAACAATAGGCTGGCTGTCTCCACCGTAGTTTTAACAGGCCCAGCAGGCAGCACAGTAATGTGATGAAGTCTATCATGACGTTGGGAGTTGGATGCTGGAGGTTTGAGGGGAGTCCTTCCACCAGGGGATTTAAACTCTGTCCTGGGCTTTACTCCTAAAAGAGAATGTGAAATTCAACTCATTTGGAACAGCATAAGGAAACAGCTATGGAAGCAGATGTCGTCAGTCATGTAAACATAACACAGAGCAGGATATTGGAATTGCAAGGCATACACAGATCATTTTAGGTCCAGTTTCCTGGACATAGAATAAACCTTAATCCTGGACTAAAAACATTCTCTGTATCTCTGAAAGCCCTTTTGTGGATCCAGGACTAAATGAAATATTTGTCTGAGAATCGTCACACTAACAGAGAGTAACAACAAGGAGAGTAGCACGCCAAGGAGACCTCACAGAGCTGAGACAAGGCCATGGAGTTATGACAGTCTCATCATTGGTCATGCACGGCAGACACGCACAGCTGTAGCAGACACACACACACAGGAGCACATAGCTGCACACACACACACACACCTGCAGTGCTGTAGCATGTGGGTTATAGTTTAACTCAGAATAAATAACGTCTGGAAAAACCTAGAGGACTTAAAGTAATGTAGGTTAAAGGTCATCATCAAATCTTAAACCTTTAGAGTCGTAGCCATAAATATATGGGTTGAAAGTGGCGGATTTGGGCACTGATAAACACCTACATCGGAACGCGGTGGCCGTACAGTAATATGCCATACGTGAGGTCAGAGTTCAGGCTCTCCGCTTCACAGCTCTGTGTGTGTTTTGACTGACAACCGTTCTGAAGTGGAGCACCTCGCGCAACACACAACAAAACAAAAAAAAGTTTCTGATATTTTTTTTTTTTTATAACAAAACCCTGATCTGTACTTCTCCACAACTTGATTTGTCGTCGTCTGAATGAGGGAAATGCTGTAAATGAAGAGGACTCGATGTCATTTGAAAGAGGAGACGTTTAGGATTATAATAAATAACGTTTCGAYGTCATACAAAGCAAGCGAAACACCYGTGAGTCCATATTTTCATATCCTAAAACTCATGTCATGATCGTGTTTATGATCACTATGGTTGACGTATAGTTCCTAGGTGACATGGCGTCATACCATTGGTTGTTTAGAACAGAATGAGCCCGTTTGTCTATTGTGAAGACAATTCTGGATGGCGTAAACAACAGTACAGTGGCTTGCGAAAGTATTCACCCCCTTGGCATTTTTCCTATTTTGTTCCCTTACAACCAGGAAGTAAAATAGAGTTTTTGGGGGGGTTTGTATCATTTGATTTACACAATCAAGAAACAAGACAAAAAAACTGACTATTCACCTCCCAAAGTCAATACTTTGTAGAGCCACCTTTTGCAGCAATTACAGCTGCAAGTGTCTTGGGGTATGTCTCTATAAGCTTGGCATATTTAGCCACTGGGATTTTTGCCCATTCTTCAAGGCAAAACTGCTCCAGCCCATTCAAGTTGGATGGGTTCCACTGGTTTACAGCAATCTTTAAGTCATAYCACAGATTCTCAATTGGATTGAGGTCTGGGCTTTGACTAGGCCATTCCAAGACATTTAAATGTTTACCCTTAAACCACTCGAGTGTTGCTTTAGCAGTATGCTTCGGGTCATTGTCCTGCTGGAAGGTGAACCTCCGTCCCAGTCTCAAATCTCTGGAAGACTGAAACAGGTTTCCTTCAAGAATTTCCCTATATTTAGCGCCATCTATCCTTCCTTCAATTCTGACCAGTTTCCCAGTCCCTGCCGTTTAAAAACATTGCCACAGCATGATGCTGCCACCACCATGCTTCACTGTGGGGATGGTGTTCTCTGGGTGATGATAGGTGTTGAATTTGTGCCATACATAGCGTTTTCCTCGATGGCCAAAAAGCTTAATTTTAGTCTCATCTGACCAGAGAACCTTCTTCCATATGTTTGGGGAGTCTCCCACATGCCTTTTGGCRAACACCAAACGTGTTTGCTTAATATTTTCTTTAAGCAATGGCTTTTTTTCTGGACACTCTTCTGTAAAGCCCAGCTCTGTGGAGCGTATGGCTTAATAGTGGTCCTATGGACAGATACCCCAATCTCCGAGGTGGATTATTGTAGCTCCTTCAGGGTTATCTTTGGTCTCATTGTTGCCTCTCTGATTAATGCCCTCCTTGCCTGGTCCGTGAGTTTTGGTGGGCAGCCCTCTCTTGGCAGGTTTGTTGTGGTGCCATATTCTTTAAATTTTTTAATAATTGATTTAATGGTGCTCCGTGGGATGTTGCAAAGTTTCTGATATTTTTTTTTATAACAAAACCCTGATCTGTACTTCTCCACAACTTTGTCCCTGACCTGTTTGGAGAGCTCCTTGGTCTTCATGGTGCCGCTTGCTGAGTGGTGTTGCAGACTCTGGGGCCTTTCAGAACAGGCGTATATATATACTGAGATCATGTGACAGATCATGTGACACTTAAATCAAGTCCATCTGTGTGCAGTCTAACTAATTATGTGACTTCTGAAGGTAAATGCACCAGATTTTATTTAGGGGGAAAGGGGGTGAATACATATACATGCACCACTTTTCATTTTTTATTTTATTTAATCCCCCCCCCATTTCACTTCACCAATTTGGACTATTTTGTGTATGTCCTGTACATTAAATCCAAATAAAAATCCATTTAAATTACAGGTTGTAATGCAACAAAATAGGAAAAAACGCCAAGGGGGATGAATACATTTGGAAGGCACTGTAATTGTGTGATGACGAGGATGCAGGGTTCTGTTCCAAACAAAACAACTAAGTGTGCTTGCTTCCTCAACGACTCAGCTAGGAGAGGTAAAAAAAAAAGCACCTTATAGTTGAAGACTCTTCTTTGAGTCATAAAACTACATTGAAATTACTTAGAAACTGTGAACACTTTGGAGAGTCGTGTGTCCACTTGGAGACACCAATTAGTCCTCTCACTCAAACCCTTGTAGTCATTTTTTTGTTGTTTCATGTGTCACCTACACCACATTGTCCAGGAATATTCTTATGTTACTGAATGTATCACAGTATATTCAGATGTCGCTATTAATAAATGCTGTGAAAAGTACATTAAATGTAACATTCACATCAACAGTGTAATGTTTGGATTCAGTCTGGTYRGGTGAACTGTTGTGTCCTCACCTTTTGGTCTAATCATTTCCCCATTATCTCCAAACTGTTCTCGTTCATTTGCTACCATTGTTATACATTTGCTTTTATAGTTCTTCTGTTAGAAACGTTTCAATTTGGCCCTATCCGTAAAGGCCAATTCCCACGCGTATAAAGGGTTAAAGTGGTGAACAACATGGACAGTATGTCCACTGAAAATGTTTTATAATGACAAAGATGTTTAAATAAAAAGAAAAGATGTGGTTAAATCCTGAAACCAGAAGGAGAGACAGTCACAAATGTTTTAAAATGACAAAGATGTTTAAATAAAAAGAAAGATGTGGTTAAATCCTGAAACCAGAAGGAGAGACAGAGTCACATGAAGGAGTGGGAAGGGCCAGAAAGCTTCTATTTCATCACACAAGCAACCAACCAATCAGAATCCACCAAAGAACAAAAAAAGAAAAACCTGACAGTAGAAGCTAGAATAGACATGCCAGAATACTGAAACACAACAAACAGTTTGCACACTGTGGAACGCTCAGATATAAACATATTACACGGAACATGCACGCATCTCTGACATGTAGAGTGAGGGATCATGCCGGCTCTATTCASTACATTTCTATCTGCAGCGTTCAACGTGTTGAACCCCTCTTGAACCCAACCTTTCGCGTGTGTTTTGCAGTTATGTTGACGTGGCAACCAGAGGGGCACGCCCAGAGCAGCACAACCCACTCCTCTGACCTAGATAGAACAGATTGGACCGGCCTCTGTCTACAAACGCATGACAGGAAGTAGTGAAATCTAGGCTACATCCCTGAGTTTTAGTCTCTCTATGACGACAACACTTCCTCATTTTAGAAGCTTTGAAGAGGTTGGTCAATCACATGATTTAGTTTGGATGACTTTAGAGATCTGATTCAGATTGATATTAATTAGTAGGTTAATTAAATGTATCTATCGGACTGATAAATTTGCAGAACTAAAGCTAGAACTACAGCTAGAACTACAACTAGAACTACAGCTAGAACTACAGCTAGAACTACAACTAGAACTACAGCTAGAACCACAGCGCTAGAACCACAGCGCTAGAACTACAGCTCTAGAACTACAGCTAGAACCACAGACCTAGAACTACAGCTAGAACTACAGCTAGAACTACAGCGCTAGAACTACAGCTCTAGAACTACAGCCAGAACTACAGCTACAACCACAGACCTAGAACTACAGCTAGAACTACAGCTAGAACTACAGCGGAGGTTTGTGAGGATGTGTCCTACATCCTACATCTAGACATTAACTCTATGCATCTACAGTCCTTCCAGGACGGGTTTGCCACTTGCAGACAGGCAAATGCATTGGAATCGCTCAGCTAATGTATGCACACAGGACATCTGTTTCTGTTAGTAGCCTGTTAGTGTTTCAGAAGCAGACTTCAAGTCCAGTAGGGAGGGGGGAGCGTGCCAGTAGGGGGGGAGCAAGACCTCAGTGCCAGTAGGGGGGGGGGTAGCAGGCCTCAGCGCCAGTAGGGGGGGGGTAGCAGGCCTCAGCGCCCAGTAGGGGGGGGTAGCAGGCCTCAGCGCCAGTAGGGGGGGGCGGTGGGGGGGAGAGCAGGCCTCAAGGCCAGTCAAGGGGGGGGGGGGAGGGAGCAGGCCTCAGCGCCAGTAGGGGGGGAGCAGGCCTCAGCGCCAGTAGGGGGAGGGGAGCAGGCCTCAGCGCCGTATGGGGGAGGGAGCAGCTAGCGCGCAGAGGGAGGGGCAGCAGGCCTCAGCGCCAGTAGGGGGGGGGGAGCAGGCCTCAGCGCCAGTAGGGGGGGGAGGCAGGCCCAGCGCCAGTAGGGGGGGGAGCAGGCCTCAGCGCCAGTAGGGGGGGGAGCAGGCCTCAGCGCGCAGTAGGGGGGGAGCAGGCCTCAGCGCCAGTAGGGGGGGGGGGAGCAGCTCAGCGCCAGTAGAGGGGGAGGCAGGCGCTCAGCGTCAGTAGAGGGGGGAGCAGAACTCAGCGCCAGTAGAGGGGGGGGGGGCAGGCGCTCAGCGCCAGCAGGCCTCAGCCGCCAGTAGAGGGGGGGCTCAGCGCCAGTAGGGGGGCAGGGCTCAGTGCCAGTAGGGGGGGCAGGGCTCAGCGCCAGTAGGGGGGGGGGGGGGGGCAGGACTCGCGCCAGTAAGAGATGTGCAGATGATGATGAGGGGGGGAAGCAGGAGCATGCCGAGGAAGATGGAGGAAGATGAGTGGACTAGCTTCCAAGCCCAGCCCAGCTGACCCACAACCAAACCAAACCACATACGGTGGTCTCCTTACCTGGGTCAGTCCTCTCCCTCAGGTGTGATCTCTGTCTCTTTATGAACCACTACTTTGGTCACTACATGTCAGGGTGCTGCTCTTGTTGCCTCCTTTATGGCCTGGGCCAGAGCCTGGGGGTGCAATACCATACCAATACCAGGAGAGGAGACAGAGAGAGGAGGGGGAAGGGAGGAGGGAGTGACGGGAAGAGGGAGGGAAGGTGGGGAGGAGGGAGGGAAGGGGGAGGGAGAGGGAGGAGGACGGGAGGTGGGAGGAGGGACGGGGTGGGGAGGAGGGACGGGAGGTGGGAGGAGGGACGGGAGGTGGGGAGGAGGGATCGGGAGGTGGGGAGGGGAAGGTGGGACGGGAGGGAGGGATGGGAGAGTGGGGGAGGTGGGGGTGCAATACCAGGAGAGGGGACATGAGAGAGGGGAAGGGAGGAGATGGGATGGAGGTGGGGTGCAATACCATACCAATACCAGGAGAGGGAGCACAGGAGAGGGGAAGGAGGAAGGGGGGAGTTGAGGACGGTGAAGAGGACAGAAGGTGGGGAGAAGGACGGGAAGGAGAGGCAACTAGGGGACAGGATGAGGGGGAGGCGGCAGGTTTGAAGGACTGGGGGGAGGAGGAGGACGGATGACGGGAGAGCAGGTGGGGAAAGGCGAGGGATGGGATGGACAGAAGGGGGCGGGGGGAGGACGGGGAGTTGGGGGTGCGAAGTACCATACCAATACCTAAAGGTAGAGCCCGAGACAGAGAGGGGGACAAGGGGAAGCGTGGTGGAGAAAACGGTGGGGAGGACACGAGAAGGCAGGGGACGGGACGCATGGGGAGGGAGGAATGCGACAGGGGGAAAGGCGAATGGGGTTTGGAGGTGACGTGAGAGGAGGTGGAGAGGTGGTCGGGAGGAGAGGAGGAGTAAGGGAGCGGGTACGGAAGGAGGGAGCGGAGGCAGCGGTGCAGGTTGAGTGTGTCTAGTTAGGGACTAGCTTTGATATACATGTAACCTACTGGTAAGTAGTAGTCTATACTATCACCTAAGTAACATCAAACCCAGACAAATTCAAGGAGTGAGTATAACAATTACACAGGTGAAAAATGACATCCGTGATATTCGAGTTCCAATTATTGTCACAAATTGTTATAAGCTGAAGAGGAGGATTGGGTGTTAACTATTATCTTCTCCAGATCAATGATACATTTGAGTCATCCTGCAATTCTGTATTACGTTTCAAAAATCAGCATAAGTAGATATGAACTAGAATATAAATTGAAGTAAAAGAATAGAAATAAGGTGATTAAGAAAAGAGAAGACAGGTGACGCTGATCAATGGTCGAGATCTACCCAGCTGTCTCCTGTAAATGACAATCCTCTTGTCTCATATCCTGGTCTCAGTAATCCGCTCCTTTCCACCGTCTGACAGCAGAACGTTTATGATAGGCAGAATAGGAAATAGAAACGTTCAGGAGAAGCAGAGAGACAAGGACATAACCGTCCAGATGATAGACAGGTACTACAGACAGAAAAGCACGTGATTAATGGAGCGCAACGATTAAAAGATAAGGACACACGTAAAGTCGAGGAAGCGGTATCTAATGAAATAGGAACTATAACTTTGCAGTGTTACAATGTTCTAATATATAGAGACGTAATCGTTGATGCGAGTTTGATATGAGAGAACGTGGAGTATAGTGGGTTTAAATGGGGTTATAGTATTAGAGGCGTGGTAATGCCAGTTTATAAGGGATAGGCATATAGTAGGATCGAGATGTAGCTATGTTATCTGGCATGGTTAAATTAATATGGGTTATGGTTAGCAAGACACGTGGTTATTGTGTTTATATGGGTTTATGGATTAGAGACGCAGTTGTAATGGTTAAATAATGGGGTTATGGTTACGAGAGCAGTGGTAATGGGTTAATAATGGGTTATGGATTAGAACTACAGTGGTAAATGGGTTAACTAATGTTGTATGGTTAAGACGTTGGTAATGGGTCTAATGGGTTATGTTAGAAGACAGTGGTTAATGGTTTATGTTATAGACAGGGTAATGGGTTTATAATGGGTTATGGTTAGAGACAGTGGTAATGGGTTTATAATGGGTTATGGTTAGAGACAGTGGAATGTTTATAATGGTTATGGTTAGAGACAGTGTTAATGGGTTAATAAGGGTTATGGTTAAGACAGTGAATTGCGTTTATGAAGGTTATGGTTAGAGACTCAGTGGTATGGGTTAATAATGGGGTATGGTTAGAGACAGTGGTAATGGGTTAATAATGGGTTATGGTTAGAGACTCAGTGGTAATGGGTTATAATGGGTTATGGTTAGATACAGTGGTAATGGGTTATTAATGGTTATGGTAGAGACAGTGGTAATGGTTTATAATGGTTATGGTTAGAACAGTGGTAATTGGTTTATAATGGGTTATGGTTAGAACAGTGTAATGGGTTAATAATGGGTTATGGTTAGAAGACCAGGTGTGGTTAATTGTTTTAATGGGGTATGGTTAGAGACTCAGTGGTAATGGGTTAATAATGGTTACTGGTTAGAGGACAGTTGGTAATGGTTTAATAATGGTTATGGTTAGAGACCTCATGGTTAATGGTTTATAATGGGTTAATGGTTAGAGACAGTGGTAATGGGGTTATAATGGTTATGGTTAGAGACAGTGGTAATGGTTTATAATGGGTTATGGTTAGAGACAGTGGTAATTGGTTTATAATGGGTTATGGTTAGAGACAGTGGTAATTGGTTGTATAATGGGTATGGTTAGAGACAGTGTAATTGGTTATATATGCGGTTATGGTTAAGACCAGTGGTAATGGGTTAATAATGGGTTATGGTTAGAGACCAGTGTGGAATGGTTTATAATGGGTTGATGGTTAGAGACAGTGGTAATTGGTCTATAATGGTTATGGTTAGAGACATGGTGGTAATTGGTTTATAATGGGTTATGTTGTAGAACAGTGGTAATTGGTTTATAATGGGTTATGGTTAGAACAGTGATATGGTTTATAATGGGTTATGGTTAGAGACAGTGGTAATGGGTTTATAATGGGTTATGGTTAGAGACAGTGGTTAATTGGTTTATAATGGGTTATGGTTAGAGACAGTGGTAATGGTTTATAATGGGTTTATGGGTTAGAGACAGTGTAGGAATGGGTTTATTAATGGGTTATCGGTTAGAGGAACAAGTGTAATTAGGTTTTATTAATGGGTTATGGTTAGAGACAGTGGTAATGGGTTTATAATGGGTTATGGTTAGAGACAGTGGTAATTGGTTTATAATGGGTTATGGTTAGAGACAGTGATAATTGGTTTATAATGGGTTATGGTTAGAGACAGTGATAATGGGTTTATAATGGGTTATGGTTAGAGACTCAGTGGTAATGGGTTTATAATGGGTTATGGTTAGAGACTCAGTGGTAATGGGTTTATAATGGGTTATGGTTAGAGACCCAGAGGTCAAAAAGGGTCAGCTGATGAAATGACCCCTGACCTTAGTGATGTGCGTGGTCGTGGTGGTGCTGGTAGTTTCCGAGGTGATGGTCTGTGCGCTCATCAGAACCCCGGGTTCCACGTCGCCATCGTAGTCACCCTGTCAGAAGTCACGTGACAAACTCAAGATGAGTGGAAAGGAAAGGGAGGGACTACCTGAACCAGGAAGAAGCTCTCACTGTTGCTTTCCCTTTCTCTTCTTCTTCTTCTTACGTCGCTGCCCTAATGAACGCACCTCTGAAGACTCGTAGGTTTTCGTCTCCGTGTGGACTACAGGTACCTCCTTGGTGGTCGACTCCTCTGCTGGCACAGCCTCGGGTTTCTGGGAGATACCGGGAACAGAGGGAGAAGACATGAGAAGGACAGAGGAAGACAGGACGGCAGAACCCTCAACATTAATGGCTCTTCTGAATAGTATCAATACATGACAGTTCCATCTGCCATTTAGGAACCTGTGTGTGTGTGTGTGTGTGTGTGTGTGTGTGTGTGTGTGTGTGTGTGTGTGTAATAAGGACAAACACATGCTGGAATGGAGAACCTGAACAGAGAACAACATGAGCTAAAGCAAAAAAAAACAGCCCCAAGGAAACGGCCCCCATGGAAACGGCCCCATGGAAACGGCCCCCATGGAAACGGCCCCCATGGAAACGGCCCCCATGGAAACGGCCCCCATGGAAACGGCCCCCATGGAAATCGCAAAAGTTCCATCAAGTGTGCTGTTAAATTAGGTTCCCGTGATCTGTTCAATCTCCTTGATTATCAGTGGGAGAGAGTGAGTGTCCAGGGCTGGCTAAAGGTTAGCTCTTGGAGGGGCCAGGCTGGAGGTGTAGGTGGTGAGGTTAGAGTCCCAGGCAGAGGACACCAGGGCTGACTAAAGGTTAGCTCTTGGAGGGGCCAGGCTGGAGGTGTAGGTGGTGAGGTTAGAGTCCCAGGCAGAGGACACCAGGGCTGGCTAAAGGTTAGCTCTTGGAGGGGCCAGGCTGGAGGTGTAGGTGGTGAGGTTAGTGTGAGGTTAGAGCTCCCAGGCAGAGGACACCAGGGCTGGCTAAAGTTAGCTCTTGGAGGGCCAGGCTGAGGTGTAGGTTGTTGATGTAGAGGTCCCAGGCAGAGGACACCAGGGCTGGGCAAAGGTTAGCTCTTGGAGGGCCAGGCTGGAGGTGTAGGTGGTGAGGTTAGCGTCTCGTCTTTCCACCAGCTCTATTTCTTCTAGACCCTGTGAAGTGTGACATGTCCATTCTGGTCTCCATGCATGAGCAGTGTCTGGGTATCAACGTCCATTCTGGTTTCTGGCACTGTCATGTGTAATGACAGCTGGTTCTTGGTAGTACCTCCAACAGTCCATTCTGGTTGCTCGGCACTGCATGTGCTAATGACAGCTGGTTCTGGGTAGTACCTTCCAACAGTCCATTCTGGTTCGGCACTGCATGTGTAACTGACAGCTGGTTTCTGGATAGTCACCTCCACAGTTCCATTCTGGTTCTGGCACTGCCATTGTAATGACAGCTGGTCTCGGTAGCTACCTCCACAGTCCATTCTGGTTTCTGGGCACTGCATCGTGCTAATCGACAGCTGGTTCTGGGTAGTACCTCCACAAGTCCATTTCTGGTATTCTGGCACTGCATGTGTAATGGACAGCGCTGTTCTTGGTTAGTACCTCCACAGTCCATTCTCCGGTTCTGGCACTGCTATGTGTAATTGGACAGCTGGTTCTCGTAGTACCTCCACAGTCCATTTGGTTTCTGGCACTGCATCGTGGTAATGACAGCTGGTCTGGTAGTACCTGCCACAGTCCATTTGGTTCTTGGCACTGCAT
>NW_019945199.1:24510-26527 GCF_002910315.2 Salvelinus sp. IW2-2015
ATAGCGTCTCGTCCTTCCACCAGCTCATTTCTTCTAGACCCTGTGAAGTGGACATGTCCATTCTAGTTCTGGCACTGTCATGTGTAATGACAGCTGGTTCTTGGTAGTACCTCCACAGTCCATTCTGGTTCTGCACTGATGTGCTAATGACAGCTGGGCATGTGTAATGACAGCTGGTTCTGGTAGTACCTCCACAGTCCATTCTGGTTCTGGCACTGCATGTGTAATGACAGCTGGTTCTGGTAGTACCTCTACAGTCAGTTCTGGCTTGGTGTCGGCAGTCATTACTGGTTCTAGATCAGCGTCTACAGTGAGTGGTTCTGTGTTTCTTCAGTGACTACTGGCTCTAGTTGTGGTTCTGCAGAATCAGTAGGGCAGAGGCTCACCGTCAGTCCTGTAGACTGTGCTGTCTCAGCAGCCTCCTGTCTCCCTCCGGTCTCCTCTTCCTCCTCTTCTTCAGCAGGGCTCTGTCAGGGACAAGAGTGACGTCATATTACTTGACCTGTGGTAGAATCACAGTAGCTGACCTTATAGTAAAAATACAGGCTTACACAAGCATTTACAGAGAGACAGACACAACAAAAAGGTAGTCTATTGACAGACCAGTTAACAGTTAACAGTACCACATTAGTGTCCTGTTCCAGTTTCGTAATATTTAACAGTGCCTCCAGCGAATTTAAAAACGGACTAAATAATGTTGTTTGTAAATCCGACACAACATGACTGCTGTGAGACTGACGCTTCCATGACGACCAGAGCAGTGGTCACCTTGGTTACTGAGGAGGGGACCCATCCCAGTGAAGACTGACGGCGAGGCAAGGAGAGAGAAGGAGAGAGAARKAGAGTCAAATCTAACACAGAGAAGAATTCAGGAGGATGCAACATTACTGAACGTTGCAGACAGGAAGGGGAAAGGGTCTGATACAACATAGACCCATACAATGTTTCTGGTGGCAAAGTGAGAGAAGCTGCAGAGAATGTCAGGATACTAAGTAATGATGTCACTGCCAATGACCAATGACACAGCTGGAGGAAATACAATGGTGCTGAGCAGCAAAACAGTCATAACAAAAGCCTTTTAGCTGCCCACCCGAGGAGCTGGTAGCTGCCCACCCGAGGTACAGGATTGGTTGCTGAAAGCAGGCCAAGAACAAAAAAAAAAAAAAAAGAAAAAATAAAAAAACACAGGTCTAACCCAAAAAAAGCCCTTTTTTTAGCTGCCCCACGCCCCGGGGAGCTGGGGTAGCTGCCCACCCGAGGTCTGTAGACTTGCCCACCCCCAGCCGTAGGAAGCTAGGTAGCCTGACCCACGACGAGGAGCTGGTTAAGCTTGCGCCCACCGCCACCAGAGAAGCTGGTAGCTGCCCACCGAGGAGCTGGTTAGCGCCCACCCGAGGAGCTGGTAGCTGGCCACCGAGGAGCTTGGTAGCTGGGCCCACCGAGGGGCTGGTACTGGTCCCACCGGAGGGGCTGGTGCCTGCCCACGAGGGCTGGTAGCTGCCCACCCGAGGGCTGGTTCTAGCTGCCGGCGACGAGGGCTGGTAGCTGCCCACCCGAGGGGCTGGTAGCTGATCCCAACCGAGGGGCTGGTAGCTGCCCAACCCGAGGGGCTGGGTAGAATGCTACCGAGGGGCTGGTAGCTGCCCACCCGAGGGGCTTGGTAGCTTTGCCACCGAGGAGTGTAGCTGTTCGCCACCCGAGGAGCTGGTAGCTGCCACCCGAGGAGGGCTGGTAAGCTGCCCACCGAGGGGCTGTAGCTGCTCACCGAGGGGCTGGGTAGCTTGCCCACCGAGGGCTGGTACTGCCCCACCCGGAGGAGCTTGCCCACCCGAGCGATGGAGCTGGTTAGCTGCCCACCGAGGAGCTGGTAGCTGCCTACCGAGGGCTGGTAGCTGCCCACCGAGGGCTGGTAGCTGCCACCTGAGGGGCTGTAGCTGCCACCGGAGGAGCTGGTAGCTGCCCACCCGAGGGGCTGGTTAGCTGCCCACCCGAGGAGCTGGTAGTGCCCACCCGGAGG
>NW_019945199.1:26695-28656 GCF_002910315.2 Salvelinus sp. IW2-2015
GCTGGTAGCTGCCCACCCGAGGGGCTGGTAGCTGCCCACCCGAGGGGCTGGTAGCTGCCCACCCGAGGGGCTGGTAGCTGCCCACCCGAGGAGCTGGTAGCTGCCCACCCGAGGAGCTGGTAGCTGCCCACCCGAGGAGCTGGTAGCTGCCCACCCGAGGGGCTGGTAGCTGCGAGATACAGTAAGCTTTGGAGCCATATGTCAAAATGAAGCAAAGCTTTGAGAGCAACAAAAAGCCTGCATATAAAAGGTGATATACAGATAGTCTGTTTGGCAGTGTAGCCATGCAGGACAGAGCGTTACTGTACGTCTCAGTAATACTGGTTGGAGCACTGCTGGCGGGGTGGAGGATAGCAGTGGTGCCTGGGGGGGCAGCAGCTAGGTACAGTAGGACATGTGAAGGAGGAAGCCTCACATGTAGCTTGTATTGTTTCATATACAGTACCACAGCTAGAGATCCAGGGGATGGTTTGGTGGCAAATTGACCGTCGGGGAAGGTCCACTGTGATAGGTCGCTCACAGCTTCATCCAGGCCACACGATTCCTCTCTCTTTGGCGGTGCATCCTGGGTAATCAGCTCCGTCACCTTCTCACGTGACACGGTGGTGAACTCTGACCTGTCAACTGGAGCCTCAGTCTTCTGGAGTGAGTCAACAACACTCATCTTCAGTGAGTTAACGCCACTCATTTCTTCATCAGTCTCAGTCTGGCTTAAGTTGAGAGATCTCTCTCTCTTGTCGCTGGTCTCCTTAGACATGGTCTCAGCATCTACCTCACCACCGGTCTCATCTTCATTCGTGTTGATTATGGAATATTTCTCCTTAGATCTGGTGAGAGGATCGCCATCTAGCTCGTCATCTTCACCCTCCTCAACGCTTGCTGAAGCCCCCCCTCCTTTCTCCTGGTTGGTCTTGGTAACGTCTCTGCTGGCGTCCATTTTGTCTTCAGACTCCATCTCCCTCAGGATGATGAGTGTTCCTCTCTTGTCCAAGATGGCCGTAGAGACTTCCTGTCTGACTGTCCCTGGACTTATCTTCAGCTCTGGAGATACTAGGAACTTCTCTTCCTCTCCGTCCTCCTTCACTCCATCCGTCTCTCTGTCCGTCCAGTCACTGGTGACGTCTTCTAAGGTATCGGTTACAGTCATCAGACCACACCCCTGTGCTCCTGCAGTCCCCGCCCCCACATCACTAGAGTTCACCACGCCTGCAGCCTACAGGAAGAGACTTTGCTTACAGTGACCACACAGACACACAGAGAGATAGACACACTAAGAGATACAGACACACAGAGACCACACAGACACACAGAGAGATACAGACAGACACACTAAGGAGAGACTTAGCTTACAGTGACCACACAGAGAGATACAGACACATAGAGAGATACAGACACAGTGACCACACAGACACACAGAGAGATACACAGACGCACACACACAATGGATGTCTTGCCTCAATGCCATTGGCTTGTACCTCCTGCTTCATTTTTGTCTCTACAGAGAAAACACAGTTCTATATTATATATTACAACAGGAACTTCCTCTGTCTCCTACAGAGAAAACACAGTTCTATATTACAACAGGAACTTCCTCTTGTCTCCTATAGAAAACACAGTTCTATATTACAACAGGAACTTCCTCTTGTCTCCTACAGAGAAAACACAGTTCTATATTATATATTTCAACAGGAACTCCTCTTGTCTCCTACAGAGAAAACACAGTTCTATATTACAGTGTCACGCAGCGTACCCACGCAGCGTACCCACGCAGCGTAACCACGCAGCGTACCCATGCAGCGTACCCATGCAGCGTACCCATGCAGCGTACCATGCAGCGTACCCATGCAGCGTACCCATGCAGCGTATCCACGCAGCGTACCCATGCAGCGTAACCACGCAGCGTACCCACGCAGCGTATCCATGCAGCGTACCCATGCGCGTAACCGACGCAGCGTACCCAC
>NW_019945199.1:29795-34734 GCF_002910315.2 Salvelinus sp. IW2-2015
TCATTTCTTCCTCAGCAGCAGGACCCTGCCTCTGTCTTCCTACAGAGAGACACAGTTCCTATTTATAATTTACAACAGGAATGCAGCGTACCCATGCAGTTAGCTAGCATGTGTTGTAGTTTTCCCTAGGTTCCCTGTTCTTACTGAGTCCTGTGGGGTGTTTAGTGGCTCTATCATGGGTGCCTCCTCCACTCCCTCGCTGTGGGAGCGTGTCGGAGGAGACGAGGACAGTCTCTTCTCCCACTCGGTCAGTCCCGGGGATTCAGCGCCACCTGACGTCTCCAGGAAGGAGCGTTTCAGCTCACTGATGTCTCTCTGATGTTTCACCAGCTCCTCCGACGCCTCTGTGTTCTGAACCACCAATCGGGAGCAGGATAGAAGGACGTGAGGTGCTGATCGACCAATCACCAAGCAGGATACAAGCAGGAAGTAAGGTAGGCAACTAGGCAGGCAATACGAGGGTCGGGAGACAAGCCATGCGTGGTGTTGTGTATTTCATATGGTAGCTTTGATTACCTCCAAGGCTAAGGCCCCAGACAAGCTAGTAACCAGTGAGCATGATTTCGTACAAGGCTAAGCCCCCAGCGATAGCATTCCCAGTGAGGATGATTTTCCTCCAAGCTAAGCGCCCAGGCAAAAAGTAGATTATCCCAGTGAGGATGAATTCCCTAAAGGCTAAGCCCCAGCAGTAGTTATCCAGTGAGATGATTTCCTCCAGCGGCTAAGCCCCTGGCCAGTAGTATCCAGTGAGGTATGAGTGTCCCTACAAGGCTAAGCCCAGCGAGTATTTATCCCCGAGGAGGTGATTTCCGCCAGGGCTAAGCCCAGCAGTAGTAATCCCCGAGTGAGGCATGATTTCCTACAAGGTAAGCCCCATGGTCTATAGTGCCCGTGAGGATATGATGTCCTCCCAAGGTAAGCCCCACCAGTAGTTATTCCCAGTGAGGAGTGATTCGCCTACAGGCTAAGCTCCCAGCAGTGTAGATATCCATGAGGATGATTTCTTCCGGGCTAAAGCCCCACACTATAGTATCCCATTGAGCTGTCGAGGAATGATTTCCCAAGGCTAAGCCCAGACCAGTAGTCTATCCCAGTGAGGATATTCCCTAAACAAGCTAAGCCCCAGCAGTAGTAATCCCATGGAGGATATTTCCTCCAGGCTCAAGCCCCAGACAGTAGTATCCAGGGCTGTGAGGATGATTGCTCCAAGGCTACACCCCAAGCTGAGTAGAATTCCCTAGTGAGGATGATTTCCTTCCAAGGGCTAAGCCCAAGCACAGAGTGTGCCCGTGAGACATTCCCTCCAAGGCTAAGCCCCAGGTAGTAGTGTCCCAGAGCTGTGAGGATGATTTCCTCCAAGGCTAAGCCCCAGGCAGTAGCATGACTCTGGAGACTCAGCACAGTAGCATGACTAGACCAGAATGGGATAAACCAAAGTAACAAGAGTAGGGTGTGCGTCCCAAACGGCACCCTAATTTCCTTTATAGTGCACTACTTTTGACCAGGCTCCATAGGGCTCTGGTCTAAAGTAGTGCACTATATAGGGAGTAGGGTGCCAAATTGGAACGCACTACCAGGATGTCTAATGAGGATGCATTGTAGCATGGCTTCAGAACAAAACACTCCTACTTCTCGCTGGGGTTTAGGGTTTAGGGTTTTAGGGCTTAGGGGTTTAGGGTTTTAGGGCTTAGGGTTTTAGGGCTTAGGGTTAGAGGGTTTAGGGTTTTAGGGCTAGAGGGTTTAGGGTTTTAGGGCTTAGGGTTTTAGGGCTTAGGGTTTTAGGGCTTAGGGTTTTAGGGCTTAGGGTTTTAGGGCTTAGGGTTTTAGGGCTTAGGGCTTAGGGGTTTAGGGTTTTAGGGTTAGAGGGTTTAGGGTTTTAGAGTTTAGGGTTTAGGGTTAGAGGATTCTCCATTCAGTACTATCTATCGCCACACAGAGTTAGAGTATTTCACACAATGATAAGTAGCTTAGGGTTTAGGGTTTTAGGTTTTAGGCAATTGACTACAGCTGTACCAAGTCGATAAGGTGAGTATCAACACTTCAAAGACCATTCCTGGCAGTTTAGTGGTAAGATGGGACGCGTCCGAACGTACCATTAGTGGTAAGATGGGACGCGTCCGAACGTACCATTAGTATATGTATTCAACATTATTGTGTTGCTGCAGTCAGTTTTTATTTTTCCACAGTTAGGGGGTTCTTCACACTAAACAGACCCGCATGCGTAACGCACATCATGCCTTTTGTTTTTTCCACCAACCTCTAACATGAGATTACTATGCTTGATAAACACGTTCTCTCCTTTAATTCGCCTTATGAAACTATACTGGAAAGACAAGAGGAGAGAGCGAGGCATAAGAATGTTGTGTTCTCACGATATCGTCATTTTGACTTCGATACTAGGTTTAGTATCACGATACTTGATACCAAAACGTTACTACAGGTTWAMWTTTTTTWTTTTTTTTTWWYCMAAAWCAACATAATTGGATAAGTCAACAACAATGATTAACTCACATCATGGGATCAATTAGGTCTAGGAAAAGATTTTTGAACAGTGTTACCCTTTAATTCAAGTGTGCCTGCACATAGCATTGTTGCTAGGTTAGCTGTGTTTCTGTAGCACATGTGAAGGAGTTTGCAAAGGAATTGGCCACTGGATTGATACAAATAATCACGATTCTGCCTGGTAAGCATAGGCTAACTTTGTAGTTAACTTTTTCGAATTTTGGGGATTACCCAAAATATACCAAAAAGGTATTATCATTAGCATCGCTAACGACGACACAAAGCGGTAGTTCATCCGTACCCGGCCGTAATTGCTAATAACCCATCCCGATTACCAATCCGCCTGACTATATGTGTGATAAAGTGAAAATCTGAGGCCCCGACCCGACCCTAACCGGCAAATATTGAAAATGCGCTGTAGGCTACAGGCAAAGACGGCAGAACAATTTTTTGACCAGGATTTCTTTTTTTTGGGGGGGGGGGCCTGATTTAGATATGTTTCTGCTTATATTTTTCAACATTTTGTTAGTTCAACTTATCTTCTGTCATTATACGTTGCCCTAGAAGACTAAATCGATCATTGCTCACCAGCATAATAATGTAACAGATCGATAGAAATGAATGATTAGATCTAGTTGACGTCGGACTGTAATAAAGCCTCTTTCCGAGCAGCGTACCAGAGAGGGTGCCGTTGCTTCTTCAGAAAGTTACTGGGAATACGAATCACCGGCGTATTCTTTTTCATGTCATGATAAACTTGGACACATGTTTTTATTTTTTATAATCTAAATAAAGGTCAATACCTTTAGTTCATTTCCAAACGTGAGACATTTGAAAAAAAACCAAATGTAAAACAATTCTAGTACTAAAAAACAAATAGTTTTAATGTTATATAGTGTGGAGTAAAGAGGTTTCGGTGCACTGTGCAACGCCAGAAGAATAAATATCTGGAGGGTTATGCTAGAGTACTACAGTAGAGAGAGAGAGATGTAAAGGAGTTTTGTTGTGTAAGGCTGTGGTCAATAAAATAATGGTTAGAATCATCTCACCGAGTTGTAAATGGAACATACCGGAACAGCCAACAAGGTCAAACAAAATGGCCCCCAACAGAAACAATATGACAGGCGTTGTACTGTACAGAAAGTAGCCACCACGGTGTCAACGTTTACTGTACGGGGTAGCAGAAGGCACGGTGTCAGATACACACAGGAACTTCCTGCTGTCTCCTACACGAGAAAACACAGTTCTGAGATTAGCCTTCTGAGTCATTAAATCTACACAACAGAACTTCCTCTGTCTGCTACAGGAAAACACAGTTCTATATACATAAGTGTCCATGTTCTGTGAGTGTCAAGGTTCTTTCTCTAGCGCATAAGACAGGTGTCCCCGTGCACATAGAGTCCTTCCCTGACCATGGGGTGCAGAGCAAGCCTTGTGGCCCCAGTCCATCTCGCAGTGAGCCATCGTGCCCCCCTGTTGAGAGTCTATACAGTCTATGACTCAGCCACTGTGGCCAGACAGTTGGTAGCCCCTCAGTCTGCCTCTCGGTCAGTCAGCGCGAGCTGAGTAGTCCTAAAGCCCGTAGCGTGAAACCACACCCAGCGTACGTGCCACTCCTGGCTGACACGCGTACCCACGCAGCGTAACCACCGCAGCGTACCCACGTAAGCGTGACCACCAACACCGTTGCAACGCGTAAGCCACGCAGCGCTAGGGCGTGCCTTCCCCTGGCTACCCGTAGCAGTAACGTTGACACCGCTGTGCCTCTTGCTACCGCCGTACAGTAACTGTTGACGCAGGGTGCCTTCTGCTACCCGTACGAGGTAAACGTTGACACGTGCCCTCTTGCTACCCGTCTACAGTAAACGTTGACACCCACGTGCCTCTGTTACCGCCGACACGTAAGTAAATCTGACACCGTGCCTTCTGCTACCCGCCGTACAGTAAACCTGACACGCGTGCCTTCTGCTACCGCCCGTACAGTAACGCTGACACCGTGCCTTTCTGCTCACCCCGTACAGTAAACGCTGAACCACGTGCCTTCTACTACCGCGTGCGTACAGTAAACGCTGACACCGTGCCCTTCTGCCCCGTGCCCTTACCCCCCCGTACCGTACAGTAAACGTGACACGTGTCCTTCTCTACCGCTACACGTAAAGTACGTGTGACACGTCCCTGACTAAACGCGGCTGCCTCTACCCCGTACAGTAAACGTTGCACCTGCCTTCTCTACCCCGTACGTAAACGTTGACACCGTGCCTTCTGCTACCCCCGTACAGTAAACGTTGACACCTGCCTCTGCTACCCCTGCGTACAGTAAACGTTGACACGCTGCCTCTGCTACCCCGTACAGTAAACGTTGACACCGTGCTTCTGCTACCCCGTACAGTAAACGTTGACACCGTGCCTCTGCTACCTGTACAGTAAACGTGTGACA
>NW_019945199.1:37325-44295 GCF_002910315.2 Salvelinus sp. IW2-2015
TCTCTTGCATTTACCTCTGGCTAGATGGAGACACACACACACACACACACACACACACACACGTCACAGTGAAACAGGAAGCGTTTGCAAGACCAGAGCTGCTATGATGCAAGCCTCTGATGCTTAACACTCTAGTTTATACAGAATGGACTGGAGTCCCGTATAAGATCTAGTTTATACAGAATGGACTGGAGTCCGTATAGATCTAGTTTAACAGAATGAATCTCTTGACTGACTGGGTGACTGAGTGGAACAATATGTCTGTATGCTTCTAGTCTAAAGCGGCCGCAGTCTACGGCCGTGAACGAAGATGACACGAGCAACATACTTTACCCGTTAAATCCACCCTCAAACGGACAAAGGTCCCTGCTGTGGTAAAGGAGCAATCATTTAACATTGGAGTTTACCTTTATATTAGAAGCTTATATTATTTATTTATTTATTTTTTATTAAAAAGCCATCCAACAGGAAATGGTGCAACTTGCATGAACATCTCTGTATGCATTAAGATAATAAATGTTGATCATGTGATGGTGATGTCATGACGATGTCATCTAGTGACGAAGCAAAGAAACGAGGCTCTGAAAGTAGGAACACTGACAGACAAAAGGTCATTGAGGGTWCATCGGGAAAATGGCACCCTATTCTCTATACGGTGACCTACTTTTAACCAGAGCCCGGGAATAGGGAATAGGGTGACATTTTTTGGATGTAGGCCAAGTCTGGACAGGACACAATAAGACTATTCTGTGACCTTACTGGAATAGTATAGTTTAAGGCCTACTGTAAGTAGGACACACCTCTTCGTCTTCCTCTTCCTCTTCCTCTGAACAACTGTCATGTTGATGCAGGCCCTGAGCGATGGATGCGGTGAGAGAAGCCGCCTTGGGCTCCAGGTAGCACAGACACAACGCCAGCGGGAAGGACAGCGTGAGGGCGTAGGGTACCGAGAACGACGTGGACAAGAGGAAGAAGAAGATGAAGAGGAAGCAGGGGATGAGAGAGGGTGACCTGAACGGACGGAAGTGCTGCACGCTCTCAGGGAGGAAGGTGAGCTCCGTGATRTCGGGGAAGGTGAGGTAGCCATCCTCGTCTAGGTAAGAGGAGAGGTCGGGGAGGTGCAGGGAGAAGGAGAACAGAGTGCCGCCCCGCCTCCCGTGGGCCTTCAGCTGTTCTAGACGCTGTTTCCGGGCCGACAGGAGTAACACCTGCTCCTCTAGGAGGGCGGCGGCGCGGTCCGCTTTGGCCTGGCGCCGGSGGCACCCCGCCGAGGATTTAGCCGGGCTGACGGACGCACAGCGTTTACGGGACGCGTTCTCCCTGCGTCGCCGACGGACCTTGGTGGAGGCCACGGGGGAGGAGGGGAGGGAGAGCTCAGAGCGGAGGGGGTCACAGGAGTACAGGCATGGGGAGCGCTGATGGAGGGAGCGGGAGGTGGTATGGATGGGTGAGTCAAAACATATGAGCAGAATGGACGGGAGGARAAAAGACAAGCTAATTAGACAAGAAGCAGTCAGTTATAGTATAGCAGCGGGTAGATAAGCTGGAAGCATTTGGGAAATCAATAATAAACGGCCAAGTCATACGCTGTAGGGAGTTCAGTCACTGCTGTACACTGTACAGGAAGAACTGGACAATTCAAGAGGGTGCTATGAAATGAATGTCAAAATGTTGTTTTCTTTGCCCCATGTCATTATCAATTACATAGAATGAATCATTAGATTGTTCTCTACGATATTATCACCTTAATAGACTTGACAGTGTAAATATTATTTTATCCAATTGGTAGTTACAGTCTTGTCTCATCGCTGCAACTCCCGTACGGACTCGGGGAGAGGCGAAAGGTCGAGAGCCGTGCGCCCTCCGAAACACGACCCTGCCAAGCTGCACTGCTGTGAGGTTTTCGCTAGGAAACCACCTCCAAATCAAGATCAATAATCATGTTCACCTTCAGATCCTTGGCTTTCACTGCCTATATTGGCGATCAATCTACGTTGGGAGGGGCCGTTTCTATGGCGATTTAAAGGGAAAGACTCAGAAATACACAATGAAAACAGGAACAGACGGTCTTTCGCGGAGGGTGGATATTGAAATTTAGTCCGTTAGCTTTGTACGTAAATATATACAGAACAAAATAAATGCAACAACTTCAATGATTTTACTGAGTTACAGTACATAGAAAAAAATCAATTGAAATGAATGAATTAGGGCCTAATCTATAGATTTCACATGACTGGGCAGGGGCACAGCCGTGGGTGGGCTTGGGAGGTAATAGGCCCACCCACTGGGGAACCAGGCCCAGCCAATCAGAATATGTTATTTTTTTTTTTTTTTTACCACAAAAGGGCTTTATTACAAACAAACATACTCCTCAGAGAAATAAACTTTTTGTACGTATGTAACATTTCTGTGATCTTTAAAATTTCAGCTCATGAAACATGGGACCAACACTCGATACGTTGCGTTTATATTTCTGTTCAGAATATATTTAGTCCTCATTTAGTTGTTGTATTCAGTGGATTTCATTTAGAAAAAGCACATCTTTTCACTCACAAACCTTACAAGGCGCTAGTAAATTAGCTTGTCAAGTTGACGTTCGTAGTTAACGCCGTTCTGCCAAGGAGCGACGCCACAGTCCTTTCTTTCTGATCATGACCGTGATACGTTCCATTCCTCTAAACACGTTCCCATTCACTCTAAACAACGTTCCCATTCACTCTAAACACGTTCCCATTCACTCTAACACGTTCCATTCACTCTAAAACACCGTTCCATTCACTCTAAACACGTTCCATTCACTCTAAACACGTTCCCATTCACTCTAAACACGTTTCCATTCACTCTAAACACGTTCCCAATTCAACTCTAAACACGTTCCCATTCACTCTAAACACGTTCCCATTCAACTCTAAACACGTTCCCATTCACTCTAAACACGTTCCCATTCACTCTAAACACGTTCCCATTCCGTCTAACCTTCTCACTCTAAACACGTTCCCAATTCGCTCTAAACACGTTCCCATTCCTCTAAACACGTTCCCCATTCACTCTAAACACGTTCCCATTCCACTCTAAACACGTTCCATTCACTCAAAACACGTTCCATTCACTCCTCTAAACACGTTCCATTCACTCTAAACACGTTCCCATTCCTCTAAACACGTTCCATTCACTCTAACACACGTTCCCATTCACTCTAAACACGTTCCCATTCGCTCTAAACACGTTCCATTCGCTCTAAACACGTTCCCATTCAACTCTAAACACGTTCCATTCGCTCTAAACACGTTCCCATTCATCTAAACCGTTCCTCGCTCTAAACACGTTCCATTCACTCTAAACACGTTCCCATTCACTCTAAACACGTTCCATCTCACTCTAAACACGTTCCATTCACTCATACACGTTCCATCACTCTAAACACGTTCCCATTCACTCTAAACACGTTCCATTCACTCTAAACACGTTCCATTCACTCTAAACACGTTCCTATTCACTCTAAACACGTTCCATTCACTCTAACAGCGTTCCATTCCCTCTAACACGTTCCATTCACTCTAAACACGTTCCATTCACTCTAAACACGTTCCATTCACTCTAAACACGTTCCATTCCCTCTAAACCACGTTCCATTCGCTCTAAACGACGTTCCATTCGCTCTAAACACGTTCCATTCACTCCTCACATCCGTCCATTCACTCTAAACACCGTTCCCATTCCTCTAACCACGTTCCATTCGCTCTAAAACACGTTCCCATTCACTCTAAACACGTTCCCATTCACTCTAAACACCGTTCCATTCACTCTAAACACGTTCCATTCACTCTAAACACGTCCCATTTCACTCTAAACACGTTCCATTCACTCTAAACACGTTCCATTCACTCTAAACACGTTCCCATTCCCTCTAAACACGTTCCCATTCACCTTAAACACGTACCATTCACTCTAAACACGTTCCCATTCCCTCTAAACACGTTCCCATTCACCTTAAACACGTTCCCATTCAAATCTAAACACGTTCCCATTCACCTTAAACACGTTCCATTCACTCTAAACACGTTCCCATTCCCTCTAAACACGTTCCCATTCACCTTAAACACGTTCCCATTCAAATCTAAACACGTTCCCATTCACTCTAAACACGTTCCATTCACTCTAAACATGCCACATTCTCAGAGTAAATCGGCTGCAACTTCTTAACCATATATGGTAGAGACATTGGGTTCGGACAATTGTTTTTTTCGGACGGAACGTTCTATTGAATGGACATATTTGTATAAACCTTGAAATAATTAATCCTTTTGTGGGGTGACACCCTATACTCTAAATAAAGAAATTACACTCCTTAACTGTTTAGGAGAAGACTTAAAAGAGGTTCATCTAGGCATGGGTTGTAAAGACTCTTATCTTACTTTCTACCTTTGACAGTACGGACAGTGATAAAGCTGTTGTAACGTCCTTTGACAGTACTGACAGTGATAAAGCTGTTGTAACGTCCGTTGACAGTACTGACAGTGATAAAGCTGTTGTAACGTCCGTTGACAGTACTGAATAAAGCTGTTGTAACGTCCGTTGACAGTACTGACTAGTGGATTAAAGCTGTTGTATCCGTGACGTTGCAATAAAACGGTTGTGACTGTGACAGTACGGACATGAAAGCTGTTGTACGTTCCGATCTGACGTGCTGACAAGTGATAAAGCTGTTGTATCGTCGCTTTGAAGTACTGACAGTGATAAAGTGTTGTAACGTCGTTGACAAGTACTGCAGTGATAAGAGCTTGTTTGTAACGTCCGTTGACCAGTGCTGACAGTGATAAAGCTGTTGTCACGACGTCTCTTGACAGTATGACAGTGATGAAGGCTGTGTAACGTCCGTTGACAGTACTGAAGTGATAAAGGTGTTTGTAACGTTCCGTTGACAGTGCCGACAAGTGATAAAGTGTTGTAACGGTCGTTGACAGTACGACAGTGATAAAGCTGTTGCTAACGTCCGTTGACATATGGGACAGTGATAAAGTGTTTGTAACGTCTTTGAAGTACTGACAGTATAAAGTGTTGTAACGTCTTGACATACTGAAGTGATAAGTGTGTACGTCTTTGACACGTACTGACATGTGATAAGCTGTTTGTACAGTCTTTGACAGTACACAGATAATGCTTGTGTAACTCCTTTGACAGTACTGACAGTGATAAGCAAATCAGGAAGTAATGTCGCATGATGACAGCCGTTTAGGATTCCGTCAATCTACAGTTCTTTATATAAATAAGATAGATCAACGAACTAGCCGGATATCTTTGATAAACAACCAGGATAACTATTGACTATAAAGCTAACTTCGATGTGTTTTTGTGGTCATTCGACCATGGACATTCAAGCTTACCTTGCTAAAAGAATAAATGATATATATATATAACACAATGACAATCTCAGAATATTTCCGAATATTTCTTCAAGTTAGCGGGCTAAGTCGTTGACATTGCTTCGTAGTACACCCCTCTGGTCCTCATACAGAACGGACTCAGAGTCCGTTAAAGTTAAAGTCATTAAAGTCATTAAAGTTTATAGGATGTGTTTTTTCAACTCAGAGTTGCTGCGTCACCCTGGATCAATCATATTGGTAATGGAACTCTTTAAAACAAACCAAACTTCTAAGACTAACCCCATTGGCTAATATGAGGAAGAGGAGGAGGAGGATGATGTTTACCTTGTTGTCTTGTCTGAGGGGGGTTGAGGGGACGTTAGGATCTGACGTCTCCGTAGCGTTGGTCTGTGCCTCCTCTTCCTCGGCCTTCTCCTCCTCCGCCTTCTTCTCCGGCGTTACCGTGGTGATCAGGTCTCCGGCGGCGACAGCTTTGGCGGGCGTGGCGTCCCTCATCAGGGTGTCGTGGTTCTCGGTTACGGGCGCTGGTAGGAGGCACGGTGAGGGTTTATTGTTAGTCACCAAAGGAAACCAAACATTAGTTCTCTGTGTGGTACAGCCTCAGGTAAGTCATGACCTTAGGAACTGATCTGGGATCAGTTTACTGTCCCAAAATCCCAACCATAACATAAGATATACCAAAGGGGCGGGGTGACTGCTTTGTTGTTGTTTGAGCTACACATTGTGCCTTTTACATTAGTGGGGGTAAAACTCTAACTTCCAACACACCGACAGCACCGTGGTACACAGCATCGTCTGGATATGTGCGCAACAAAAGTTCAACGTTCACCTTCTGCTACCATTTCTGTCAAACGGTCTACGCATACAGTTTGATCGCATACGAACGATACATCCAACGTTACGCACCTCACAGAACGCAAGGCAACGCTGCGTTCTCATTGGAAATGAAYGTAATTCTGGTGCAACGACGCTGTCGGTGTGATCTAAAGCGTTAGTCTTACTGAAACACAGACTCCAAGACGAGACTGAGGTAGACTATGACTGGAWTTAACAATCTCTGGATCTCCCCCCTTTGCCCTTTGACAGAATCAATAGGTGTTAAAAAAAATGTCCACACTAGCATACCAGTTAATCTAAAAGACTCTATTTCAAGTATACAGCATACTACTTAGAATGAGGTAATGTATTGGGCATTGTGAACATTTGAACACAGTTAATGAATAAGTATTTCACATTGACTCACACATTGACTCTTTACTGTAAMACCCTGTATATAGCCTCCACATTGACTCTGTACCGGTACACCCTGTATATAGCCTCCACATTGACTCTGTACCGTAACACCCTGTATATAGCCTCCACATTGACTCTGTACCGTAACACCCTGTATATAGCCGCTCCACATTGACTTGCTGTACCAGTAACCCACCTGTATATAGCCTCCAACATTGACTCTGTACCGTAACACCCTGAATAGCTCCACATTGACTCTGTACCGTAACACCTGTATATAGCCTCCACATTGATACTCTGCACCGGTACCTCGGCGGCCGCGTGCGGAGGCGGTGTGGGGGGGTTTCTGGGCA
>NW_019945199.1:44320-50394 GCF_002910315.2 Salvelinus sp. IW2-2015
AGCTGGCTCTGTCTTTACCGCGATGCAGTGGTGATCAGCAGATTCTAAGCCCAGCCAGCCGGCTAAGATGCGACTATGCTTTGTGCGGTCGTCGTGGCGTCCTCATGCAGGTGTCGTGGTTCTCTCTGGTTACGGGCGTTGCTGGTAGAGGCACGGTGAGGGTTTATTGTTAGTCACCAAAGAAACCAAAGCATTAGTTTCTGCTGACGTTGTCGTACAGGTGAAAACTAAGGATAATTAGCCCCTGAAGTTGTAAGTTTTGAGTGTCACGTTAGGGACCTTAGGATACTGATAGGCTGGGATCAGTTTAAGCATCTGTTCCTACAAAATTCCGCAATCCATACAAAGATATACCAAAGGGGCCGGGAAGAAGTCGGACTTGCTTTGGTTGTTCGTTTCGAAAGCTTACATTCAGTTTGTGTCCTTTTCTCTCAATAAGTTGAAGGATGGCGAGCTCAAATTTCTGGCCAATAATACTGGTCACGCGCGAAACACGCTGAGCGCGTGTAACCAGCACACGTGGTACACCACTGCACTCTAGTCGTGTGCAATTCGGCCGAGCAATCAAACATGTTCAACACAGATTGCGACCCACTCTCCCTGCAAACACCTTTCTCGTCCGACCACCTTACGGTCTTGCCCCACCCTTTCCCCGCATTCTGACTCGCTTTTTGATTTGCATACCGAACCGGATGTAACATTCCAACGTTAACCAGACCGTCGCGCGACATGAACGCATGAGGCGACCTTGTCTGCATGCTGTTCTCGACTAAATGGAGATCGAAAGTGTAATAAATTCCTACTTGGAGTGTCATCGGTGCAAACGACGCTGTCGGTGTGATCTAAAGCGTCTAGTTCTTTCAACTGAAACATTTACACGAAAGGTCTTTGTCCAGTTCCAGTAGTGCGAATGAATCGAACTGGAGTGTTACGTAGACCTTTGAGTGACTTCCAGGGAAAGTCCTTAATCTATTCGGTCATTGATCTCCACACGACGCACGCACCTAATTGCCGTCTGACAGAAATCAGATATAAGCGAACATGTTTAGAAAAGACAAATGTCACCAAAGCTTCATGACCAGTTACTAATACATAATAGCGAGAAAACTAAAAAATTTCACCATGTAAAAACAAACAATAGCATACTGACTTAGCAATGAGTAATTGTTAGGTTTAGGGCAATATGGTTGAACGATTTTGAAACACAAGATTAGAGTCAGGAGCACTAATAGCTATTCATCCACTCTATAGTGACTCAATCACCAATTCTTGTATCGCTCGATGTAGCTGCTCACATACCCCTGGTGAATAACTAATAGCCTCCACATTGACTCTGTACCCTGGTCTTTGTGGTTGAATCTGTGTTTGAAATTCACTCTCCCACTGAGGGACCTAACAGATAATTGTATGTGTACAAGAGATGAGGAAGTCATTCAAAATATTGCACACAGATTGATCCATGCAACTTATTTTGTGAATTCTTAAGCACATTTTTACTCATTACTTATTTAGGCATGCCATGACAAAGAGGTTGAATACTGATTATCCAATACACGTTCAGCTTTTCATTTATAATAAATTATAAAAATGTCTAAGAACCTTCCACTTTGACATTATGGGGTATTGTGTTAGGGTCTTATTTTTCAGAGAAATAACTCACGGACACGAGATAAGCTTTAACCAAGTTTAATTCTTCCCAAAAGTTCTATACAGCTGTATTCAGTATAACAACTCAACATTTTCTCCACCCATCGAGAATTTAATTTTATATCCCACTTAAGAACTCTCTCCAATCCTTACATTGCTGTATGGTTCTATAGCAGGAAGAGAGTAAAGAGGGTAACAGGATACAAACCTTTTATAATCCTTAAGAGAATCCGCCTCCTCATCCCATGACCGCCGACCTCAACCCATCCTTCATCTAATCACAGAGGTCATCTGTCTCCCCTGTTATCAACAGTTGCCTTCTCCTCTGCTCGTCCACTCCGCACTCCACAACCCACGACTATCTGTCTTTCTACAGAGACCACGACTCTGTAACTCTTTCACCCTTAATATACTCTGCGTCTGATCTATCTAGTCTTTTTAATATCTCAATGTTCAAACTGTCGAATCCAACAGTGTTTAGGCAGTGACACAAAATCTCAGTTGAATCCATTTAAATGCAGGCTGTAACGCAACATAAGGTCAAGCGGTGTGAATACTTTCTGAAGCACTGTAACACCAGCAGAACATTATAAAATTAAAACCTATCATAAGATCTTTACTCTGTAACAGAGTTAGAGGGATTCTATCTTGTCTCAGACTCTGTGATGATATTATTACTCTTAAAGATACTCGAGCCCAAAATGAATGCATTTAAATCAAATCAGGTTACACTTCTGAGATTATTGTTGATGTACTGTAAATTACATTTATTTTGTAAATTATTAGTTTATTATTATTATTACATATTCCAATAACTGCTGCATTTCTCTTGTAATTTATCTATAATATATTATTGTAAAATATACAGATTGGTTTTATCACATAATGGTTTAATTTTAGTCCTTAGGCTTTTTTTCTGTCCTCTGTCAGGTTGTGTACTCACAGACGCCCACCCGCTTCTAAGTTGCTAGGTCTCTGCGGTTCTAAGTTCGCCTACAGCGTAGAACCCAGGCTCAGACCCGGAGAGTCTCCTCTCAGATCATCAGGGCGCGCCCATCTTCGAACGCTCCTCCTCCAAACCGCTACACCATGTCACGCAGCCTGGACGGAGGTAAAGAGTCAATGTGGAGGCCTATATACACGGGTGTTACGGTACCAGAAGTCACATATGGAGGCTATATACAGGGTGTTTACGGTACCCCCTGATAATGAGATTAAGCATGTGGGGCCTATATACACCAACAGGTGTGTGTTACAGGTACACTCTTGGTAGAGTCAACTGTGGAGGCCTTAATAAAACATACAACCGAGCGTATAGGTTATAGCCCGGTTACCACACAATTAGACTCTGTACCGTAACACCCTGTATATAGCCTCCACATTGACTCTGTACCGTAACACCTGTATATAGCCTCCACATTGATCTGTACCGGTAATCACCCTGTATATAGCCTCCAATTGACTCTGTACCGTAACACCCTGTATTAGCCTCCACATTGACTCTGTACCGTAAAGCCCTGTATATAGCCTCCACATTGACTCTTGTACCGTAACCACCCTGTATATAAGCCTCCATATTGACTCTGTACCCGTAACACCCCTGTATATAGCCTCCACATTGACGTCTTTACCTCCGTCCAGGTGCGTGACATGGTGTAGCGTTTGGAGAGGAGCTTGAAGATGGGCGCGGCCCTGATGATCTGAGAGGAGACTCTCTCCGGGTCTGAGCCTGGGTTCTACCGCTGTAGCGGAACTTAGAACTTAGAACCGAGACCTAGGAACTTCTTAGGGGGGGCCTCTGGAGACACCAACCTGACAGAGGACAAAAAAAGTTAGGATAAATTAAACCATTATGTGATAAAAACCAATCTGTATATTTTACAATAATAATTATAATAATTACAAGGAAAATGCAGCGTTTATTGGAAATTAATGTAATAATTAATAATAAACTAATAATTTACAATAATAAATGTAATTTACAGTACATCATACAGATAATCTCAGACATGTAACCTGATTTGATTTAAAATGCATCATTTTGGCTGTTCTTAGAGGATAAATCAACCCAATATCTGGAGATAGAATCCCTACACTTGTTACAGGTAAAGATCTTATGATAGGTTTTAATTTTTATAATGTTCTGCTGTGTTACAGTGCCTTCAGAAAGTATTCACACCGCTTGACCTTATGTTGCGTTACAGCCTGCATTTAAAATGGATTCAACTGAGATTTTGTGTCACTGGCCTAAACACTGTTGGATTCGACAGTTTGAACATTGAGATATTAAAAGACATGATAGATCAGACGCAGAGTATATTAAGGAGTGAAAGAGACTGGGTCTCTGTAGAAAGACAGATAGCTGTGGAATGTGTTGGGTGGACGAGAGGAGAGCAACGTGTTGATACAGGGGAGACWGATGGACCTCTGTGGATTAGATGAAGGATGGGTTGAGGTCAGGAGGTGAGGACGGATTCTCTTAAGGGAGTAATAAAGGTTTTGTATCCTGTTACCCTCTTTACTCTCTTCCTGTAGAACCATACAATGTAAGGATTGGAGAGAGTGTCTTAAGTGGGATATAAATATCTGGATGGGAGAAATGTTGAGTTGTCTGAATACAGCTGTATAGAACTTTTGGGAAGAATTAAACTTGGTTAAAGCTTATCTCGTGTCCGTGAGTTATTTTCTCTGAAAAATAAGACCCTAACACAATACCCCATAATGTCAAAGTGGAASGTTCTTAGACATTTTTTATAAATTCATTATAAATGAAAAGCTGAACTGTATTGAGTCAATCAGTATTCAACCTCTTTGTCATGGCATGCCTAAATAAGTTAATGAGTAAAAATGTGCTTAAGAATTCACAAAATAAGTTGCATGGATTCAATCTGTGTGCAATCATTTTTGAATGACTTCCTCATCTCTGTACACATACAATTATCTGTTAGGTCCCTCAGTGGAGAAGTGAATTTCAAACACAGATTCAACCACAAAGACCAGGGAGGTTTTCCGAGGCCTCGCAAAGAAGGGGATCTGATAATGGTGGAGATGGCTGCCATTTTACTAGCTCCTAACCAACTGTGCTATTTTGTTAGTTTTTTCGCATTTGTAACTMATTTTGTACATAATGTTTCTGCTATCGTCTCTTATGACCGAAAAGAGCTTCTGGAYATCAGAACAGCGATTACTCACCTCGAACTGGACAAAGACTTTTTCTTTAAAGAGGCCGATATATGGATATACTGCTTTGTCAAGACAAGGCCCAAATCCCCGTCATCAGYGTGAAGAAAAGACAGAGGAAAAGGGGGAGAAGGGCGGGGTGCCTTGWAAGAATTCGCTGACGAGTAGGTAAACCGCCACTTCCCTCCTATTGGCCAAAGTGCAATCATTGGAAAACAAACTGGACGATCTACGATTAAGACTATCCTACCTAACGTGACAAAAAACTGTAATATCTTATGTTTCACCGAGACGTGGCTGAACAACGACACGGATAATATAGAGCTGGCTGGCTTCTCTGTGCATCGGCAGGACAGAGCAGCTACGTCTGGTAAGACGAGGGGCGAGAGAGTGTTTCTATTTGTCAATAACTTCTAGCGCGCAATGTCTAAAAATTAAAGAAATCTTGAGGCTCGCCTGAGGTAGAATATCTCATGATAAGCTGTAGACCACACTATCTACCAACAGAGTTCTCATCTATATTATTCGTAGCCATCTATTTACCACCATAACCGATGCTCGCACTAAGACCGCACTCAACGAGCTGTAAACGGCCATAAGCAATTAAGAAAATGCTCATCGGAAGCGGCGCTCCTAGTGGCCGGGACTTAAATGCAGGGAAACTTAAATCAGTTTTACCTCATTTCTACCAGCATGTACAGGAGAACCAGAAGAAGAAAAAACTCTAGACACCTTTATCCACACATAGAGACGCGTACAAAGCTCACCTCCATTGGGAAAATCTGACCATAATTCTATCTCCTGATTCCTGCTTACAAGGAAAAACTAAAGCAGGAAGTACCAGTGACTCGCTCAATACAGGCAGATGTCGCGGATGTTAGCTACAGGACTGCATGCTAGCATAAGACAGGAATATGTTCTGGGATTCATCCAATGGATTGAGTATACCACCTCAGTCACCCGGCTTCATCAATAAGTGCATCGACGAAGTCGCCCCACAGTGACCGTACGTACATTTTCCAACCAGAAGCCATGGATTACAGGCAAATTTGCACCGAGCTAAGCTAGAGCTGCCGTTTCAAGGAGCAGGACTTTGAAAATGGTTGTCTAGCAATGATCAACAACCAACTTGAAGAGCTTGAATAATTTATTTAAGAACAATTAGCAATATTGTACAATCCAGGTGTGCAAAGCTCTTAGAGACTTACCCAGAAAGACTCACAGCTGTAATCGCTGCCAAGGAGATT
>NW_019945199.1:55863-62046 GCF_002910315.2 Salvelinus sp. IW2-2015
GCGTGAGGGCAAAGTAATATTGGAGCTAGGGATCGGATGATATACTGATTTCAAGAGAACAAGGTTCTTCACGTAGAACGGAAGTATCGGAGGCCTACCGAGTATGACTGAGGTCTCTTCGTTTAATCCAAGCATCTCTATGGTATGCTAGCAGTCTGTCTACACTGGTGTTAGAATCTAGGTGTTAGTTCATCTGTGGTGTATGAGTTGGGTTATACGAAGTTCAGATTCTGAACTGGGTAAACGGATAAATCTGGTAGCTTTAGAGTTTATGTGGGTTAGTACGACGGAGAGTCAATTCTAAAGGAAGGCGTATCGTTTAGATGATAAGCTAAAACAGGCTCAAATCGTAGAAGTCCTTTAAAGTAAGTATCTCGCTAGGCAGAATAGAGACGGTTATGTGAGAGGGAGATCGTGTAACGGCGATTTTCGATCTACGTATTCTAGAAGGTCTGTCACAAGAGATATCACTCAATAGGTCGGTGTGGAGAAAGATGAGATTCATATAACATTAATAAAGTATCTGTGTCCTTTGGCTTACTGCTATCAGTTACGTAGACGAGTTCCTCTTAACAGTATAGCGGATCCTGGCTTTAGCCTCGGAGTCATACGGGCAGAGAGACGTGCAGACTAGCACGACGAGTAATTGTTAAGAATGTCCTCGTAACAGTATTTCGCTACCGTCAGATAAGATACAGGTATGGGTAGAACAGGTACTCAACCAAATGTAGCCTTAGACTAAGACTTGTTAGTAAATGTTTTAGGTAGAAGATCTCGAGAAATAGAACAGTATCAGCCAGGCTATCTCCGGTATTGTGGCAAGTCACACCAGCAAGGTCCGGTGGGTTAGGTCGGAGTAATGTAGAAAGAAAGACTCTCTAAACAGCTATCGGGACAATCTTTGATTGTGGTATGGATAGAAGTCTAATAACAAGTATCGGCTAACCGGTAATAAGAAAATGTGCAGTAGGGGAGTGGGGGAAAATATAAAGAAGTCGTGCGATCGTCTAACAGGTGACATGCGGGGTTAGCGGAATCTCGGTATGGCGACTAGAACGAGTCTAGCTAAGTAGTAGACAGGTGATGCGTGTCTAACTGGATGGACGGTGAATGGTAGAAGTTCTCGTCATAACTGGAGTGATCGGAGGGAGCTTCATAAGGTCGGTATAGTGGGAACGTCTAATAGACAGTATCACGGGTATCGGTATGCAGGTGGAGAAGGGTCTCTTTAACAACATGGCGCCACGTAGAAAGGGGGCGGTAGTAAGAAGTCGGCTGTTTGGACTTGGTGTGGTCAGACTAACGGTAATTGAGCGGTATAGAGGGTTTCGAGGAAGTAGCAAAGAAGAACGGTGAGTCTGCGGTAAGACTGTAGACTCGCAGTATGAGGCTCAGACGGGTCATGGAGAGTCTCTAGTTACTCGTGGATGCATCTGTCTTGCTAATTGGTTCGAGCGGAAGGTGCTACGGTAATGGGCGAAGATCTCTCCCCTAACAGTATCTACGGTATGTAGATAAGTCCATGGTAAACATTATCCTAGGACGGTATTGGTAGGAAGAGGAGGAAGGTGTAGGGATGATTGCCGTTTAGCAGAAACCGCCTCCTGTAACAGTTAGTCCGTCCTACCGTTGGTGCGAGAGAGGCCGCTGTCCCACTTGCCCTAGAAGAGAAGAGAATTCTTCTGCCATCGAAACAGGGTTGGCCATATGCTTCCTAACCTGTTGGGCGATGTAAGTGGGTTGTAGTGTTAGAAGGGGTTTCGGGATACACTCTCTATCCCTACATCCTCGGTATTCTGCATAGGGTAGTCCTTGGTCATAAGCCTCAACTAGTAATCGCACCACACGGCATAATGGCGGAGGATGGAGTGTTTTACGTCACCAACAGGAAGGCGGCTACTATTGAATTTGAGTCTATCAAGACAACTGGCTCCAAATTCTCGGAGAGGACCTTCCGGTTCGCTCTCGAGATATCCTAGATGGTCATTGGGACAACGCGTTAATGGACTAGAGGGCCTAGTGGACCATAGGTGCGCGCGAAGGGTTGAGGGAAAGGCAGAGTGATCGGCTACGGTGGTGGGAGCGGGTGGATGATGTTGGGCTAGTTGCGCATGCAGCAAGGATACTCGGGATCTTAATCCATGACGGCGGGGTGGTGTTATAATATAGTAGATAGTTTTTCCATTTGAGGAACTGTGGAAGTCCAGCTCTTAGATCAGGTTTATTAGACCAAGAGGTTCTGAAGCATGTCGTGTCGGGGCTGATCGCGTCAACTAGTCCTGCGTCATATGGATGTACTGGGTGATGTTCATATACAGGATATGGAGGTGCATAAATGGTTTGCAATGAGCTCCGTACCGAGACGAAGGGTGTCGCTGATATGACAGGTCATGCTTGAACGCTTTCTATCAATTCTTCTTCAGTAATAATTGCGCGCCAGGTTGGTTTGGCTTCACCAAGTCGTTGGCTTTCCGCTAGTTTGTCATGGGGCGTAGCCCTAGCCCAATCGCTTCGTGAGGGTTTACAATTGTATCCCTGATGTCCTACACAAGCTCTCTGGTTTGGGGCTTGGGTGGAGGGTTGGAGGCTGTTTGATTGAGTTGTGTGGGGACAGGTGTTTTTTACGGTAACGAGGGTGTTCAGCACGGGGCAGTATAATGGAGAGGTAATTGATGGGAAAGGAAGGAAGAAGTGAAGGACGGGAGGGGGTTCTTAAAGAGGTGGAACTAAAAGGTCTGTGAAACGCCGGAATTTTACTGGTTGGTAGGCTATCAAATACTTATGTACAGCATAAAATGTGCAAATTAATTATTAAAAATCATATCAATGTGGATTTTCTGGTTTTTGTTTTAGATTCCGTCTCTTACGTTGAAGTGTACGTATGATAAAATTACAGACCTCTTACATGCCCTTGTAAGTAGGAAAACCGCAATCGCGGAGTGTATCAATTTGTTTCCCACTGTATAGTGGTTTGTTTCGAAAAGCATATTTAGCGCACAAATCGGGTATCAAGGTAAATACGTAGGGCAAGATAGTGGCGATACAGATGTCCGGAAAAAATCTCAGAGGGAGGGGCATAATCTAATAAATTAGATATTCATCAGGAAGATTGTTTGTCTGAGAAAAATAATGATGATGGGACAAGCAATTACGATAAAGAATGTAGGTTCTTAAAGTGACGATCGCGTGTTAGAATTTAGTGACAGGCTCTAGTACGACATGCAGCTTACTTATAGGGTCGGAGAAGAGCGAGAGGCAAATTGGCGCAAACACTAATAGTGAAGGGCATCTATACGAAGAGTAGTGTGAAGAATAACCATATAAATGGGTCCTACTTTGTGAATTGATGTGTTCCATCAGAATGTTTGTAACACAAGGGTGGTTCGTAACAGAAAAAATCGTTGTTTGGTTTATGAATGCGGCCTTTTTCCCCGTGCTCGATTAGCAAAGCAAAACGTAGCCAAGGTGGCGCTAGTTCCCTTACGTGAAACAAACGCAGGAGAAACGGCAACACGCCTAAGAACTAAACGAAAAAAATTTCAATAATCGCTGATTAACTTCTCAAAGTCAGCCATTCAAAGCCAGGGATCCGGGAGCCCAACGGAGGCGATCTATGAAGACAAAAGGCTGATAGGCATAGGCCTATGGGCGATAGGAGCGCATCATAAAATACTGGGGTGGAAGCATCGGTCTAAGATAGGATGAAATGAGACACAAAAGTCCAGACAATAGTACGAAAAAAAACCAGATGAAAGATACACATCTTGTGAATCGGACATCATTTCTTTGATTTTTAAAATAGTTTTACGGGAAGAAATATGATTCTATTAGCTACCACAAGCCACTAGCAGCAAAGACTGGTTTTCGGTCGGGCACCTTTTCTTACTGGGCAAGAGGTAGCTATCTTCAGGAACATGGTAGCGAGAGAAGAAGCCAAGAAATAAAGCTAATAAATAGTCACTAAACGGGGTGGCAAAGAAAACTGTCACCGATGAGCGTCTGGATAAGACAACATAGTTTGATAATTAGAGAGTAATAAGCATAGTGTTTTGTGTTCGAGAAAATGTGCTATGTTAGGTATATCATATAGTTGTGACAATTGCGGCCAACCATACAAGATCTCACCAAAGCGGCTTAGAATAACTACAAGAGACCAACGTGAATTACCTAAATACCTCATATAAACGGGATTTATTAAAAATACCCAGGTAGCAAATGAAAGACGGAACATTCTTGTGAATCAGAGCAATGTTTCAGATTCTTTAAAGTGTTTTAATTCCACAGGCGAAAACAGCTATAGCATTATATAGCGTTACTAAATAGCAACCACAATCCGGAGCATTGAATTTCATGCCACGTTAGCGATTGCGAATAAACCAGGCAAAAGAATTATACCTTTTTTCACTACACCTTACTCACAAACTTTATCAGCTGACAGTCTATACATTAACATCATATTATACAATACATATATTGTTGGTTCGAAAATGTGCATATTTAGCGGCACAAATCGTGGTTATACAATGAGAATAGTGGCCAAAATGCAAACAAAATGTCGGGAGACATCTTGGGAGAGGCACCTAATCTAATCAATAACTAATCATAAACTTGACAAAAAAATACAGGTTGGACAGCAAATGAAAGATACATTAGCTCTTAATGCAACCGCTGTGTTAGATTTTTAAAATTAACGTTACTACGACATACAGCGTGGGGTAAAGCGAGACCGCACCGAAAATAATGGCGGAATAATAATTTCACTTTTCCGACAGAAATTACGAATAACATCATAAATAGTTCTTACTTTTTGATGAGCTTTATTCAGAATCTTGGGCAAGTGGTCCTTTGTCCAGAATCATCGTTGCTTGGTTGTAGATTGCCGTCTTCAACTTAGGAATTAGCAGCAAACATTAGCCATGTGGCGAAGACGTGTCCAACTCACTATAACGCAGCACAAATTAAATACCGAAAATCGCAATATACTGATATAAACTGATATAACTCGGTTTAAAATAACGACATTATGATGTCTTTAACACCTATATCGAATAAAATCAGATAAATATAAAACTATATAAATATAAATAAAACCCACTGGACCCTGCTGCACTGAGCTCTCTGTGGTTAGTGATTGAGGTGTGATGGTAGGTTGTGAGTTTGGATGACTTGTTTAGTTTGTGTGTTCAGTAGATTGTTGTGTACAAGATGGCTGCCTCAGCCATCTCCAAGTTCATTGAAGCGCCCTCTATTGATTGTTTGTTGAGGTTTCGAAAAGTAGACCTTTTAGCTATAGCTGACCATTATGGATTCATTATCCCTGAGAAAGCCCTGAAGGCTGAGCTTTTGGTGCTTGTCAGGGATGGATTAATGAGAGAACGAATTCTCTCATTGCAAGGAGAGGAGACGGGTAGACCTTCCGATGCCAAGTCGGAGGACAGGGCGGAGGAAGGGGTTGCTCGTACCCCCTTTGCATTGCCTCGATATGATCCTTTATCTTCTGCTTCAGGTCGTTCAGACGGGACCGCTAGGCTGAAGGTGAGGCTGGCCCGGTTAAAAATGGAGCAACAAGATAAGGAGAGACAGATGCATTTTGATCTTGAAATTAGGAAAATAGAAGCCGACAAGGAGGTGAGGATCCGACAACTGGAGCTAGACGCTGGCTCCGGTACGACTCCAAAAGCTGCTCATCGTCAAACCCACTTCGATGTGAGTAAAAATATCGCTTTAGTCCCTCCATTCCGAGAGTCGGAAGTTGATGCCTATTTCTCTGTGTTTGAGCGTGTGGCCGCTCCTGTTGCAATGTAAATTTTCTGGGAAAGCCCAGGAAGTAGTAGCTGCTCTCTCCCTGGAAGACAGTTTACACTACGAAACAGTTAAAACTACCGTGTTGCGGGCTTATGAGTTGGTGCCTGAAGCTTATAGACAGCGCTTCAGGAACCACAAGAAACCCTCTCACCGTACTTTTGTTGAGTTTGCTAGGGACAAAGAGTCCCTGTTTAATCGATGGTGTTCAGCCAGCAAAGCTAACACCTTTGCTGATATTCGGGAGTTGATGCTGTTGGAGGATTTTAAAAGCAACCTCCCTGATAGAATTGTAGTTAATTTAAATGAACAGAAAGTGGTGACATTGGCCCAGGCAGCAGTGTTGGCAGATGAGTACGCTTTGACACAGAAGACTATCTT
>NW_019945199.1:69981-72335 GCF_002910315.2 Salvelinus sp. IW2-2015
AAACTAAATCATTGTTACTCCACTGTAAAACACTCAGATCTGTTATAGTACAATGTGAAAAAAACGGGTAGCTCATCAATAAACCCATCCATGTTTTAATCCACCGTTAATCCACCGTTAATCTACCGTTAATCCACCGTTAATCCACCGTTAATCTACCGTTAATCCACCGTTAATCCACCGTTAATCCACCGTTAATCTACCGTTAATCCACCGTTAATCCACCGTTAATCCACCGTTAATCCACCGATAATCCACCGTTAATCTACCGTTAATCCACCGTTAATCCACTGTTAATCCACTGTTAATCCACTGTTAATCCACCGTTAATCCACTGAATAAAATATGACCCAAGCTTGACTGATACAGTTACTCTCACTTGATAGCAATTTACACACAGAGGTGGTGGGTAAATAAAAGGCAAATCAACATACAAAGTATTTTATTTCAGATCATCGGCTGTGAAACATTATGAAGCAGATAGACCCTTTCTGACACACACACACACACACAAAGAAACGTGCACTACAGAGATACAACTCTTGACATTCTGGAGATCCCCTCTAGCCATGCGTGTTCTGTTCTGGCCAGGGCCTGACTTGACTTTCATTCCACCTTGTTCCCACCTTCTGATTACTGTAACATTTATTCTGATTACGGTAACATTGTCTTCTGATTACTGTAACATTGTATTCTGATTACATTAACATTGTATTCTGATTACATTAACATTGTCTTCTGATTACAGTAACATTGTATTCTGATTACATTAACATTGTATTCTGATTACGGTAACATTGTATTCTGATTACGGTAACATTGTATTCTGATTACATTAACATTGTCTTCTGATTATGGTAGCATTGTATTCTGATTACAGTAGCATTGCCTTCTGATTACAGTAACATTGCTTTCTGATTACGGTAACATTGCCTTCTGATTACGGTAACATTGCCTTCTGATTACGGTAACATTGTATTCTGATTACGGTAACATTGCCTTCTGATTACGGTAACATTGCCTTCTGATTACGGTAACATTGTCTTCTGATTACGGTAGCATTGTCTTCTGTCTTCTTCTCCTTTGGTGATCGGTCATATAAAATCTGATTGCTAGGAGTTAGTGAGTTATGAACATACCTAACCCTTTGTAAGGTGGTTATAACACTTCGTAAGGTGTTAATAACTCACTCGCTCTCAAAAAGAGACCTTTCAAAAGAGACGTTCCTTAGAAAAGCTAACTAGAGCAGCCCTTGTATCTTGGTATGTAAACGGCCTTAAAAAAAATGTTTTAACTTGTTGTTGCTTCGTTTGTTATTGTTGTTGTTGTTTACATGATGTCCTGCTGGTGCTGTGTAGATTCACTGACCACCTATGGAAGGAGAGGAGAGTCAGTCCAAGGTTCAGAGGTCAGGCACAGAGAGAGAGACAACAAACAGATAGCCCAGAGAGACGACGTGTATAGATTTTTATTTGACTTGTTTATTGTACCTTTCTGTCAACAGGGAGTCCCATTGAGACCAATGTCTCTTTCACAAGGGAGCCCTGCATCGTACAATTACACAACTTTTTTTTTTTTACAAAATACAACAGAATACAAAATACGATAATGAACGAGTCCCCTTTATATAAATACCTTGGGAATTTGGTTCGATGACAAGTTGTCATTTAAAAAACACGCAGACGAGCTAACGAAAGAAACGGAGACTTTAAACTGGGCTTGTTCTACAGATATATATTGCTTGGTTGTAAGGAAAACATTTGTTCAGTCGATGTTCCTGTCAGCCTTTGACTACGGGCGACATCATCGATATAAACGCTGCTGCCACTTCTTCAAACCCATTGGATACTGCTTACCATAGACCACTCCGCGTTCTTATGGGTGACATCGCTGTGTGTCAGAGTCGCTGGCGGTGCGCAGCGGGCAGCTTAGCGTTTAGAACGTTTGGGGCAGTAAGCGAAAGATCGCGGGTTTGAATACCCAAGGTGAGAAATCAGTCGATGTGCCCTTGTGCAAGGCACTTAACCCTAATTTGCTCCTGGGGAGTCGTACTACTATGGCCGACCCTGTAAAACAACACATGTCACTGTACCTATCGTACTACTATGGGTGACCCTGTAAAACAACACATTTCACTGTACCTATCATACTACTATGGCTGACCCTGTAAAACAACACCTATCATACTACTATGACTGACCCTGTAAAACAACACATTACACTGCACCTATCATACTACTATGACTGACCCTGTAAAACAACACCTATCATACTACTATGACTGACCCTGTAAAACAACACCTATCATACTACTATGGCTAACCCTGTAAAACAACACCTATCATACTACTATG
>NW_019945199.1:72353-74426 GCF_002910315.2 Salvelinus sp. IW2-2015
TGACCCTGTAAAACAACACCTATCATACTACTATGACTGACCCTGTAAAACAACACCTATCATACTACTATGGCTGACCCTGTAAAACAACACATATCATACTACTATAGTTGACTCTGTAAAACAACACCTATCCAGTTTATGTGACAATACAACATCTTATTTTTGTCTTTATTTGTGCAACATTGCCATCTATTCATTTACACAGCTCTCTTGCATAAATTACCATATTACTTCACATCAGCTCCTGACCCACGAAAGTAGGACATATCGTACTCGCTCACAGGAACGAAAAACTCTTGAAATTCCTATGGTAGCTACCGATTTACGTTAAACAGGCGTTTGTTTTTACGTAACGAATTTCAGAGTACCCTACAATTAGACGTGCTAGTTCCTTCTGGGAATTTTAGAATTGTAGAATTTTTGAATTTTTGAATTTTTGAATTTTTTTAGCGTTCTAATTGTATTGTTGTAATGCTGTATTGTTGTATTGTTGTATTGTTGTATTGTTGTATTTGTCATGACACTGCCGTTATCTGACCTCTTTCCTTGTTATGTACCTTGTTTTTTCTGCTGCTTTTTTTTTTTTTTTGTGAAACAGGGCTCTCTTCCAAAAGAGACATGGTCTCAAAGGGACTTTCCTGTGAAAATAAAGGTTAAATAAATACAATAAAATACAGACAAGGACAGTTAAAGTGTGGAAAGGACAGTGACTATACAACTGTAGTTTAGTGTGAACAATAGTGTGTTCTCCAGGGTTCAGTCAATTCAGGAAGTAAAATATAAATTCAGGAAGTAAAATGTAAATCCAGGAAGTAAAATTAAATTCCAATTCCGAAATTCTCCTCAATGGTTTTCTTTTTTTGTTGTTGTAATTTACCCCCTTTGTCTCCCCAATTTCGTAATTTCCAATTACGATCTTGTCTCGTCGCTGCAACTCCCCAACGGGTTCGGGAAGTTGAAGGTCGAGTCATGCATCCTCCGAAACAGGACCCGCCAAACCTCGCTTCTTAACACCCGCCCACTTAACCCGGAAGCACCGTTCAACTGACGACCAAGGTCAGCCTGCAGGCGCCCAGCCCGCCACAAGGAGTCGCTGGAGCGCGATGAGACAAGTAAAGCCCCCACGGCCAAACCCTCCCCTAACCCAGACGACGCTGGAGCCAATTGTATAACGCCCTATGGGACTTTCGGTTACGGTCGGTTGTGACAGCCTGGGATCGAACCCGGGTCTGTAGTAATTCATCAAGCACCACTCGGGAGGCCGTCTCAATTATTTTCCATTCAGAACATGTTAAATTGGAATCAGGAATTTTTGTTCACTTCATGAATTGTCCGAAGTGAAATGATATTGACCCGAACCCTGGTGTCCTCTGTACATCTCTTAACTGTGAGAGGAGGGTGAGATGCTCAGACGTGGGGTAGAGTCATCAAGTCTAGTACTGAGGTGTTCAGGATAGGAGAAGTGAGTTAATTAAAGGTAGTTGGATAAACAGTTGAGATGTAAACTGTACTTACACACAGAGCACTAGCACCCTCTCTCAATTAATATTTAATCTAGATCAAAATGTATTAATTAAATCACTGTAAGGCTATGAAATACTATGTCCAAGTGCAAAATAACACCCTATTCCTTATATATAGTGTGCTACTTTTGACCAGAGTCCTGGGCCCTGGTAGTGCACTATGAAGGGCATATGGAGTTATTTAGGATGAGGCCTATATTGGTCCTATTGGTCCTATTAGGACTATTGGTCATATTGGTCCTATTAGGACTATTTGTCCTATTGGTCCTATTAGGACTATTGGTCCATAGTGTCTTCTGTTTATGGCGTTCTGTCTGTTGAGCTCACCTCGCCATCGCGGGTTTCGATGGTCTTGATCAGAACAGTCTTCTTGGAGTGGACCTCTGATGGACGCCCGGCGTCTGGGCTGGTCTCTGCAGGGAGAGGACAGAGGTAACACAACCTCAGTCTAACCCAGGACTAAGCTCTCAGGCTTAATGAGACTCGGGGAAAAAAAGATGTCAACTCAAGACTAACCAACTATCTCTAGGCTGATGTTTTGAATGGA
>NW_019945199.1:75240-76483 GCF_002910315.2 Salvelinus sp. IW2-2015
AACCTCAACCTAACCTCAACCTAACCACAACCTAACCCTCCATTAACCTACCAATCAACCAACCCTACCAACCTAACCTCACCTACACACCTAACTAATACCTAACCACAACCTAACCCTACCTTCAACCTAACCTCAACCTAACCCAACCTAAACCCTACCTCAACCTAACCTCCGAACCTACTCAAACCTACACCTAACCAAAAAACTCCCTACCTTCAAACCTAACCTCATAACCTAACCACAACCTAACCCTACCTCAACCTAACCTCAACCTAACCACAACCTAACCACAACCTCAACCTAACCACAACCTAACCCTACCTCAACCTAACCTCAACCTAACCTCAACCTAACCCTACCTCAACCTAACCTCAACCTAACCACAACCTAACCCTACCTCAACCTAACCACAACCTAACCCTACCTCAACCTAACCACAATCTAGCCCAAAAGCCACAGTTGATTTATGATATCCTTAATCAATATTAATTAAGTCTAATCGTGCTCCATTATTTTCATTTGGCTGGCAAACAAGGCGTACCGTGGTCTTAAAATGATCAATACCTGAAATGCATCATCTGTCAACCTATTTTCCACTTCTCCCCCCTTGTGGTGAAATGTGATGCTGAGGAAACGTGTTCTCACCTCTGAATCCAATAGTGGAATATGATGAGGCAGCAGAGTGGGCAGCAGAGTGGGCAGCAGAGTGAGCAGCAGAGTGAGAAGCAGAGTGGGAGCCAGATACAGTGATGCTGGGGAAAGACAGAGAGAAGACAAAACATACAGGAAAATTATATCTATTTGACTGTTTGGATTGTTTGAAAGTCCCTGCAAGAATCTATTGTGGCTGATTCCATTCATGATGACCTCCCTCGCCTAACTTTTATCCTGGCTCTATCGCAATGTGTCTTTTGCAATTCCTTGCATCTTTTCTCCTCCCTCCTTCTCAACAGTAATGGGGAAGAGGAAGAGGAAGCACAAGTGTATCCTGCCGGGAAGAGTTTTAATATCTGCCACACCTCCTTTGAATCAGCTGTTGTATTGTCCGAGGAGAAAAAAGCCTGCACACATTTTAAAATATGGTACTTATTGTTTTATCTATAAAATGTCTTGCACAACTAACTTAATTTGTTTTGATCAATTTATACATGTGTTATGGGATCCCTCCCCCTACTCCCCTCCTCCCTCTTCTCTACCCCTCCCCCTACTCCTCCCCTCCCTCTTCTCTATCCCTCCCCCT
>NW_019945200.1:0-2630 GCF_002910315.2 Salvelinus sp. IW2-2015
CCAATAAAACGAATAAAACACGTATTGAAACAGACAAACATAAATACACAACACACATTCACCTAAAACACATTCTTCATCATAAAAAATCCTCTGTTGAACCCACTCAGGTAGTTTGCAATATACAGGTTCTCCTGTTTTTCCTCACATAACCAACTCTCTCTCTCTCTGTCTCTCTCTGTCTCTCTCTGTCTCTCTCTTGTCTCTCTCCTCTCTCCTCTCTGTCTCTGTCTCTGTCTCTGTCTCTGTCTCTGTCTCTGTTCTGTCTCTGTTCCTCTGTCTCTCTCTCTCTCTGTCTCTGTCTTTGTCCTTCTCTGTCTCTGTCTCTGTCTCTGGTCTCTGTTTGTCTCTGTCTCTCTCTCTCTCTCTCTCTCTCTCTCTCTCTCTCTTTGTGAGTCTTCTTTCTCTCAGCCATGGAGGAAGTTGTCTAATGAGGACCCAAAATCATTCTGCTTCTTTTTATTTCCCCTCATCTCCTCTCCAGATAAGCCTTGTCCTCCATCCCTCCTCCTCCACCACCACACCACCATGGCTGAGACAGTCGGACCTAAGACCCCCCTCAACACTCCACGGGGTAACAACCACCCAGGGGTAACCTCCCTCCCCCCAGAGCCCATCCAAATCATCCGCACCAAGGCCAGCTCCAGGAGGGTCCGGGTCAACGTCGGAGGTCTAAACCACGAGGTCCTGTGGCGGACGTTGGACCGGCTGCCACGCACCCGCCTGGGTAAGCTTCGCGACTGCAACACTCACGAGAGCCTGATGGAGGTCTGCGACGACTACAGCCTCCGTGAGAACGAATACTTCTTTGACCGGCACCCCGGCGCCTTCACCTCCATCCTCAACTTCTACCGCACAGGGAAGCTGCACATGATGGAGGAGATGTGCGCCCTGTCRTTCGGTCAGGAGCTGGACTACTGGGGTGTAGATGAGATCTACCTGGAGTCCTGCTGCCAGGCCCGGTACCACCAGAAGAAAGAACAGATGAACGAGGAGCTGCGGAGGGAGGCGGAGACGCTGAAAGAAAGAGAGGGAGAGATAGAGTTTGATAACACCTGCTGCCAGGAGAAGAGGAAGAAGCTTTGGGACCTCCTGGAGAAACCCAGCTCCTCCCTACCTGCCAAAGTAAGAGAGAGAGGGGAGGGCGGGATGAGGGGAGGAGGAAGAGGAGGGGGGAGGGCGGGATGAGGGGAGGAGGAAGAAGCTTTGGGATCTCCTGGAGAAACCCAGCTCCTCCCTGCCTGCCAAGGTAAGAGAGGGAGGGATTTGAAAAGGAGGGAAGGAGGGGAGAGGGTGTAACTGTACCCCCGCTGGTTTTGTGTGTGTTGTGTACTCTCACTGGTGCTGCTCCACACAGAGAGAGAGAGAGAGAGAGGGAGGGGAAGGGGAGGGAGCGCAATGTTAGTTTTTATATTTCTGGATCGTCACTTATAGTGTTTGTGAGGAGAGGAGAGGATAGGAGAGGAGATGACTACCTGCACCCTAAATGACTACCTGTACCCTAAATGACTACTTGCACCCTAAATGACTATCTGCACCCTAAATGACTATCTGCACCCTAAATGACTATCTGCACCCTAAATGACTACCTGCACCCTAAATGACTACCTGCACCCTAAATGACTACCTGCACCCTAAATGGCTACCGTGCACCCTAAAATGACTACCTGCCCCCTAAATGGCTACCTGCCCCCTAAATGACTACCGGCACCCTGAATGACTTCCCTGCACCTAAATTACTTCCTGTACCCTAAATGACTACCTGCACACTAAAGACTACCTGCACCCTAAATGACTACCTGCACCCTAAATTATACTACCTGCACCCTAAATGACTACCTGCACCCTAAAGACTACCTGCACCCTAAATGACTACCTGCACCCAAATGAATACCTGCACCCTAAATGACTACCGGCACCCTAAAATGACTACCGCACCCTAAATGACTACCGCACCTAAATGACTACCTGCACCCTAAAGACTACTTGCACCCTAAATGACTACCTGCACCCTAAAGACTACCTGCACCCTAAATGACTACCTGCAACCTAAATGACTACCGGCACCCTAAATGACTACCTGCACCCTAAAGACTACCTGCACCCTAAATGACTACCTGCACCCTAAAGACTACCTGCACCCTAATGACTACCTGCACCCTAATGACTACCGGCACCCTAAAGGACTACCGCACCCTAAATGACTACCTGCACCCTAAATGACTACCTGCACCCTAAAGCTACCTGCACCCTAAATGACTACTGCACCCTAAATGACACCTGCACCTAAGACTACCTGCACCCTAAAGACACCTGCACCCTAAATGACTACCTGCACCTAAAGACTACCTGCACCCTAAATGACTACCTGCACCCTAAAGACTACCTGCACCCTAAATGACTACCTGCACCCTAAAGACTACCTGCACCCTAAATGACTACCTGCACCTAAAGACTACCTGCACCCTAAATGACTACCTGCACCTAAATGATTACTGGCACCTAAATGACTACGGCACCCTAAAGACTACCTGCACCTAAATGACTACCGGCACCTAAATGACTCCTGCACCACTAATGACTACCTGCAGCTATTTCAATCTGACCACTCTGAGTACATAGTCATGGTG
>NW_019945200.1:8904-13213 GCF_002910315.2 Salvelinus sp. IW2-2015
TCCCTCCAGCCCTCCAGCCCTCCATCCTCTAACTCTCCATCGGTCCCTTCACCCCATTATTAGTCCCACTGGTCTCCTCCCTAGCTGGGATGGAACAAAGTGTAGTTTATCTTTGTGAGGAGATGAGACCACTCAGCTAGCAGCGCTGTGTTTATGTGTATTGTAAAACAGAATGATATGTCTTAACTATTGTTGGGCTCCATCTCATGTCCACCCAACACCTTATTTACAGGTGGTGTTCATGACATGACTTAGGACCAATTTTACTGACACAGTACAGTACATTACAGATATTAGTTGATACTTAGGGAGTCCTCTGGATGTTTCACTTAGAGAGTCCTCTGGATGTGTCACTTAGAGAGTCCTCTGGATGTGTCACTTAGAGTCATCTGGATGTGTCACTTAGAGTCCTCTGGATGTGTCACTTAGATAGTCCTCTGAATGTGTCACTTAGAGAGTCCTCTGGGTGTTTCACTTCGAGAGTCCTCTGGATGTGTCACTTAGAGAGTCCTCTGGCTGTGTCACTTAGATAGTCCTATGGATGTGTCACTTAGAGAGTCCTCTGGATGTGTCCCTTCGAGAGGCCTCTGGATGTGTCACCTAGAGTCCTCTGGATGTGTCACTTAGGGTCCTCTGGATGTGTCACTTTGAATCCTCTGGATGTGTCACTTGGAGAGTCCTCTGGATGTGTCACTTGGAGAGTCCTCTGGATGTGTCACTTGGAGAGTCCTCTGGATGTGTCACTTGGAGAGTCCTCTGGATGTGTCACTTAGAGAGTCCTCTGGGGGTTTCACTTAGAGAGTCCGCTGGATGTTTCACTTAGAGAGTCCGCTGGATGTTTCACTTAGAGAGTCCTCTGGGTGTTTCACTTCGAGAGTCCTCTGGGTGTTTCACATCGAGAGTCCTCTGGGTGTTTCACTTAGAGAGTCCTCTGGGTGTTTCACTTAGAGAGTCCTCTGGGTGTTTCACTTAGAGAGTCCTCTGGGTGTTTCAGCATCATAACATGTTTGATTGTGTATTGGACCATCTGGCATCATAACATGTTTGAATTGCGATGGACCATCTGACATCAACATAACATGATTGATCTAGACTGGGACCATTTCTAGACATACGATAAACCATACAGTTTGATTGTCATTGCGACCATTATGACATCCATAACATAGTTGATTGTAGCTGGACCCATCCTGACATCCATAACATGTTGATTTGGACTGACCATCATCTGGCATCATAACATTAGTTGCATTGGGAACTGAACCATGGCTTGCACAATCAATAAACATGCTTATTTGGACTGGACCATCTGGACATCCATGACATGTTGATTGTATGGCACCAAATCTGACATCACTAACAATGTATGACTGATACCTGGACCATCTGGCCATCCATAACATGTTGACTTGTCACTGACCATCTGGCATCAATAACATGGTTGAGTCGTTACTGACCATCTCGACATCAAATGAAAAGAGAACAGCGCTTTGATGATGTCAAAGCTTAAATAAAGTTTAAAAATCAAGGACACTGCAAGGTGAATTGGTCAGAAAACTACAAAAATGTGTCCCCGTTTGCATCTTCTGAAGGAGACTCTTGATTGCTTCGCTTTTAGTCACTAGAAAGAGTTAACAGCCTCTTACCCAATGATTGAAGAGATGTTGTGTGTGTGTTGCTCGACCCTGTGTGCTGTTGTTGTGTGTTGTGTGATCCATGCGGCTGTTGATGTGCCTTGTGCTGCGTGTATGTGTTGCTGTTGTGGTGTGACGTGGAGTGTGTGTGCTGTGTTGTTGTGTGTGTGTGTGTGTGTGTGTGCTTACACTTTGTGTGTGTGTTGTGCTGCGTGGTATTGCTCTGCAGCGGACAGTGTAGTGTGCTTCCAGTGTGTAAACGCTGCAGTTTTGTGCAGAGAGAAGTCTTACAGTCCAGCAAGTCAAAGTCTTCTCTCTCTCTCTCTCGTCTCATCTCTCTCTCTCTCTCTTCTCTCTCTCTCTCTCTCTCCTCCTCTCTCTCTCTCTCTCTCTACTCTCTCATGCGCTCCTCTACTCTCATCTCTCTTCCCCATCCTCTCTCTCTCTCTCTGTCCTCTCTCCCCCCCTCTCTCTCTCTGTACTACTTTCTCTCTCTCTCTGTCCCTCTCTGTTCTCTCATCTATCTCCACTTCTCTCCCCCTCTCTCTCCTGTCTCTTTCTCTCTCTCTCTCACTCTCCGTCCTCTCTCTCCGTCTCTCACTGTCTCTGTCTCTGCTCTCTCTCTCTGTCTCTCATCGTGTCTCTCGTCTGCTCTCTCTTCGTCTCGTCTCTTCTCTCTTGTCTGTCTCTCTGTCTCCTCCTGCTCTCTGTCTCTGTCTCTGTCTCTCTCTCTCTCCTCTCTCTCTCTCTCTCTCTCTCTCTCTCTCTCTCTCCTCTCTCTCTCTCTCTCTCTGCTCTCGTTCTCTCCTCTACCCCCTCTCTTCTCCTGCTCTTCTGTCTCTCTCTCCCCCTCTCTTCTCTACTGTCTCTTTCTCTCTCCTCTCTCGCTCTCTGTCCTCCTCTATCCTATCTCTCTCTCTCCCCCCTCTCTCTCTCCCCTTCTGTTCTCTCTACTCTCTCTCTCTCGATCTTCTCTCTCCGCTCTTGTCTCTGTCTCTGTCTCTGTCTCTCTCTGATCTCTCTCTGTCTCTCTCTGTCTCTTCTCTGTCTCTTCTCTGTCCTGTCTCTCTGTCTCTCCTGTCTCTGTCTCTGCTCTCTGTCTCCTGTCTCTGTCTCTGTCTCTGTCTCTGTCTCTGTCTCTGTTCTCTGTCTCTGTCTCTGTCTCTCTCTCTCCTCTCTCTCTCCTCTCTCTCTCTCTCTCTCTCTCTCTCCTCTCTCTCTCCTCTCTCTCCTCTGTGAGTCTGGCAATAGAGTACCAGTGCTCTCTCTTTCGTTCAATTACCTGTCTTCTCAATCTCTGACATGAGTGTTGTCCCGTCCTTACAGAGCTGGATCGATAGGCCATCAGCTTTCTGACAACCCTTTCAGCTTTGGGACTCAAGATTCATTCTTCAGCTACTCATCTTTTGTTTATTCTTCTGTGAAACAGCCTAAAGATGTTTTATCACGCAGTTATGCGTCTATTAACATACTGTACATCTACTGTAAACTTACCTGCTCAAGTCTTACTGTAAATCTGTGTCCAGGTATTCACTCCCAGTCGCCCTTATGGGTCTATTTATACACATACTGTAAACTCCTACTGTAATCGTATTGTAATTCTTCTCGTACAATCCTCTACCTGTAAATCTACTGCCAAATCTTGTCCAGGTATTCACTCCCAGTCCCCCTCATGGGTCCTATTTAACATACTGCTAATTCTACTGTAAATGTGCTATGAAATCTTGTCCAGGTATTCACTCACCCCTCTATGGTCTATTTAACACATACTGTAAACTACTGCTATATTCTTACTGAAATCTTGTCCAGCGTACAGTCACTCAGGTCCCCTCTATCCGTTATATTTAACCTACTGTAAATCCACTGTAATTCACTCGTAAATACACTATAAATCTACTGTAAAATATTGTCCAGGTATTCACTCAGTACCCGCCTTATGGATCTATTGAACATACTGGTAAATCTACTGTAAATCCTACTTGTAATTCAATTCTCCCTACCCTATTGAGGATTGTACACCCCGTTAATTGCATTCGTCTCCCCTGTCCTGTCCAGGCAACGTTGATCGCCATATTACACCTCTCAGCGCATTTCTACTATACCATCCTGTAACCTGTGTCCACTTCTAAGGCATAACTAAGCGCTTCTTGTACCGTATATCCAAGTCCCTAAGTAGCTATATGGCTTATAGTCATGTTAACTCCCTCACCCTCTGCAGCAATTGACAACTAATAGGCCTTTGATGCCTGTCCCCGTACTTAGTCAGCCTACTCTGCGATCCACTAGTTCGTAGCGCTAATAGGCCATTTGTTCCTGTATTCCACTACGTCCTCTAGTCAGCAAATAGGCCTTATGTACCGCTGTTTCCACTACGTCCTCTAGTCAGCTAATAGGTCTTGCGTCCTGATATTCCACTACGTCGTCCATCTAGTCACGCTTAATAGGACCTATTGTACCTGCTATTCCACTACGATCCTCTACGTCAAGCTTAATAGGCCTTGGTCCTGTATTCCAACTACGTCCTCTAGTCAGCTAATAGGTCTTGTGTCCTGTATTCCACTCCGTCCTCCTAGTCAGCTAATAGCCTTTGTCCCTGTATTCCAGACGTAGCTCATATAGCTAATAGGCCTTGTCCTGTATTCCACTACCGTCCTCTATCAGCTAATAGGCCCTTG
>NW_019945200.1:17166-35108 GCF_002910315.2 Salvelinus sp. IW2-2015
GTCCTGTATTCCACTACGTCCTCTAGTCAGCTAATAGGCCTTTGTCCTGTATTCCACTACTCTGCTAATAGGCCTTTGTCCTGTATTCCACTACGTCCTCTAGTCTGCTTTTCATTTAGGTAGAGCATACCTTATCTGTGTACCAAATGACTCTCTATTCCCTTTATTGTGGCAGACAGGCTCTTGATAAGAARTTACATTTTGCGTCTGTCTTTATTGATTTGTCGAAAGGCTTTTGACGCCGTAGACCATGCTGTGTTAGTGCTAAGGTTAAAATGTTGTGGAATTACTGGTCATGCTCTAACTTGGTTTATAAATTACCTATCAAATCGTACACAATGTGTAATGGCGGATGGTTGTAAATCTGAGTCCATAGAGGTGTGCTCAGGTGTTCCACAAGGTTCTATTTTGGGCCCACTGTTGTTCATATTGTATATCAACAACATTGGGGATCTTATTGAAACAGCGGATGTTCATTTTTATGCAGATGATAGTGTTCTTTATTTAAGTGGTAGTAGTTTATCTTTAGCTTTTGAAAATGCCCAAAGAGCATTTAACATCATACACAACAGAATCTGCATGATTTAAAGCTGGTTCTGAATTCGGGTAACACAAAATGCATGGTGTTTTCAAATGCCAGGCATGTTACTAATCATGTCATTGCTACATTGGCTGGACATACTATAGAGCAAGTTAAAGTGTACAAATATTTGGGTGTGTGGGTTGATGATAAGCTGAGCTTCACTGTGCATGTAGAGAACTTGATAAGGAAGCTCAAGCTGAAAATAGGATTTTATTACCGGCATATGGCTTGTTTTTCTTTTGAGGCCAGGAAGGAGCTGGTACGATGTACATTACTGGCGGGTTTTAGATTGTAGTGATGTTATATATATATGCAGGCCTCAACCACTACCCTGAGAGCACTTGATTCAGTGTATCATGCAGCCCTCAGGTTCATTAGGAATCAGAAACGTCTAACACATCATTGTGATCTCTACAGCGCTGTTGGCTGGTCATCATTGACCTTGCGTAGGCTTAAACACTGGTATACACTGATTTATAAGGCCATATTGGGTAAAATGTCATTTTATCTCTGTTCTTTTTTAGTCAGGTCAATAAATAAATATCAATTACGGTCCCATTCTGATTTGCTTCTAACAGTACCAAACATTAGAACAGGTCATGGTAGAAATAGTTTTAGTTACTCAGCTCCGTGGTCCTGGAATTCTCTCCTGAACATTTTAAAATGTGATGATCTAGTTTTGTTGGTGGAGTTAAAACACTTGATCGATGTATATATCATAGAACAGTGTAATTGTCTTTAGGACAGCTGTTTTTAGTCAAGACTTTTGTGTTTTTTAACGTAAAATGTTTTTGTTGTACTGTATGTGTGTTTAAAGTTTTGTTTAATGTTGTGTTAGTTTATGTAAGTTGTTTTGTCTGAAACGTTGTTCCCCCTGCTGCTATTGGACCAGGTCTCTCTTGGAAAAGAGATGTTAATGAGAAAAACCTGTATAAATACAATTCAAATAAGAATAAGAGATAAAAGTATTAAGTATTTAAAGAGGAGCAGTAAAAAATAACAATATATATATATATATATATATGCCGGGACAGAGTCAATGTGCGGGGGCACCGGTTAGTTGAGGTAGTATGTACATGTAGGTTGTATGTAGGTAGGTAGAGTTAATTAAAGTGACTAGGCAGAGATGACAACAGAGAGTGGCGGTGGTGTGGATAGGGGAGGGTGGGGGGCAATGTGAATAGTCTGGGGAACCATTTGACTAGATGTTCAGGAGTCTTATGGGTTGGGGTTAGAAGCTGTTTAGAAGCCTCTTGGACCTAGACTTGGCTCTCCGATACCGCTTGCCGTGTGGTAGCAGAGAGAACTAACTATGACTAGGGTGGCTGGAATTTTTAGGGCCATCCTCTGACATCGCCTGGTATAGAGGTCCTGGATGGCAGGAAGCTTGTACTGGGCCGTTCGCACTACCCTCTGTAGTGCCTTGCRGTCGGAGGTCGAGCAGTTGCCATACCAGGCAGTGATGCAACCAGTCAGGATGCTCTCGATGGTGCAGCTGTAGAACCTTTTTAGGATCTGAGGACCCATGCCAAATCTTTTCAGTCTCCTGAGGGGGAATAGGTTTTGTTGTGCCCTTTTCACGACTGTCATGGTGTGTTTGGACCATTCTAGTTTGTTGGTGATGTGGACACCAAGGAACTTGAAGCTCTCAACCTGCTCCACTGCAGCCACGTCGATGAGAATGGGTGCGTGCTCGGTCCTCTTTTTCCTGTAGTCCACGATCAACTCTTTTGTCTTGATCATGTTGAGGGAGAGGTTGTTGTCCTGGCACCATACGGCCAGGTCTCTGACCTCCTCCCTATAGGCTGTCTTGTCGTTGTCAGTGATCAGACCTACCACTGTTATGTCATCAGCAAACTTAATAACGGTGTTGGAGTCGTGCCTGGCCGTGCAGTCATGAGTAAACAGGGAGTACAGGAGGTGGGCTGAACACACACCCCTGGGGAGCTCCTGTGTTGAGGATCAGCGTGGCGGATGTGTTGTTACCTACACTTACCACCTGGGGGCGGCCCATCAGGAAGTCCAGGATCCAGTTGCAGAGGGAGGTGTTTAGTCCCAGAGTCCTTAGCTTAGTGATGAGCTTTGAGGGCACTATGGTGTTGAACGCTGAGCTGAGGTCAATGAATAGCATTCTCACATAGGTGTTACTTTTGTCCAGGTGGGAAAGGGCAGTGTGGAGTGCAACAGAGACTGCATCATCTGGGGATCTGTTGGGGCGGTATGCAAATTGGAGTGGGTCTAGGGTTTGGGATAATGGTGTTGATGTGAGCCATGACCAGCCTTTCAAAGCACTTCATGGCTACAGACGTGAGTGCTATGGGTCGGTAGTGATTTAGGCAGGTTACCTTAGTGTTCTTTGGCACAGGCACGATGGTGGTCTGCTTAAAACATGGTTGGTATTACAGACTCGGACAGGGAGAGGTTGAAAATGTTAGTGAAGACACTTGCCAGTTGGTCAGCGCATGCTCGGAGTACATGTCCTGGTAATCCGTCTTGCCCTGCGGCCTTGTGAATGTTGACCTGTCTAAAGGTCTTACTCACATCAGCTGCGGAGCGCGTGATCACACAGTCTTCCGGTACAGCTGGTGCKCTCATGCATGTGTCAGTGTTATTTTGCCTCGAAGCGAGCATAGAAGTGGTTTAGCTCATCTGGTAGCTCTAGCCTTTAGCTCAGTGCCGATGCAGCCTGTAATCCATGGTTTCTGGTTGGGGTATGTACGTACGGTCACTGTGGGGACTACGTCATCAATGCACTTATTGATGAAGCCAATGACTGATGTGGTGTACTCCTCAATGCCATCGGGGGAATCCCGGAACATATTCCAGTCTGTGCTAGCAAAACAGTCCTGTAGCTTAGCATCTGCTTCATCTGACCACTTTTTTATTGATCTTGTCACTGGTGCTTCCTGCTTTAATTTTTGCTTGTAAGCAGGGATCAGGAGGATAGAATTATGGTCAGATTTGCCAAATGGAGGGCGAGGGAGAGTTTTGTATGCATCTCTGTGTGTGGAGTATAGTGTTCCAGAGTTATTTTCCCTCTGGTTGCACATTCAACATGCTGATAGAAATGAGGTAAAACTGATTTAAGTTTCCCTGCATTAAAGTCCCCGGCTACAAGGAGCAACGCCTCTGGGTGAGCGTTTTCTTGTTTGCTTATGGCGGAATACAGCTCATTCAATGTAATCTTAGTGCCAGCCTCTGACTGTGGTGGTATGTAAACAGCTACATAGAATTTAGATGAAAACTCTCTCGGTTGGTAATGTGGTCTGCAGCTTATCATGAGAAACTCTACCTCAGGCGAGCAATAGCTCGAGACTTCCTTAGATATCGTACACCAGCTGTTGTTTACAAAAATGCATAGACCGACACCCCTTGTCTTACCAGATGCCACTGTTCTGTCCTGCTGGTACATCATTTAACCAGCCAGCTGTATGTTGATATTGTCGTCGTTCAGCCACGACTCCGTGAAGCATAAGATGTCACAGTTTTTCATGTACCGTTGGTAGTTTAATCTTCCCAATAACTCGTCCATTTTATTGTTCAAAGATTGCATGTTTGCGAGCAGAATTGAGGGGAGTGGGGGTTTATTCGATCGCCTCCTACTCCTCAGAAGGCAGCCCGCCCTCCGGCCTCTCTTTCTCTGCCTCCTCTTCACGCAGATCACTGGGGTTGGGGCCTGTTCCCGAGGGAGTCGTATATCCTCCGCCTCGGGCTCGTCAGAGTCGTGAAAGAAGAAAAAGGATTCTGCTAGTCCGTGGTGAGTAATAACAGTCCTGATGTCTAGAAGTTATATTTGGTCATAAAGATTATACCAGGTTATGTATCAATGAGATAATCATCATAACCATCATAAAGATGATATCAATGAGATCATTTAGATGAGAGGTGTGATAGTGGGGGTGATGTCAGGTTTATTAAAAGAGATCCGGCACTTAATAAGCATCATGGAAAGATTTGGGTTACAGAAATGATAGAGGTGTCTTATCTAGGGAAGAACTTATAAGCACACCTCAGGCAGGAAGAGAAATGCTAATATTTCCTATGAATATGGATGCCTCTGTTCCAAAGGGCACCCTATTCCCTATATAGTGCACTACTTTTGACCGGCAACCATTTGGGACGCAATGATGATGGGTTGTGTTTTATATTATTTTCTTCTTAGGGAGGAATTTCACTTCTTCTGAGAGCTCACTTCTTCTGAGAGCTCACTTCTTCTGAGAGCTCACTTCTTCTGAGAGCTCACTTCTTCTGAGAGCTCACGTCTTCTGAGAGCTCACTGCTTCTGAGAGCTCACTTCTTCTGAGAGCTCACTGTTTCTGAGAGCTCACTTCTTCTGAGAGCTCACTTCTTCTGAGAGCTCACTGTTTCTGAGAGCTCACTTCTTCTGAGAGCTCACTTCTTCTGAGAGCTCACTTTCTTCTGAGAGCTCACTGTTTCTGAGAGCTCACTTCTTCTGAAGAGCTCACTTCTTCTGAGAGCTCACTGTTTCTGGAGAGCTCACTGTTTCTGAGAGCTCACTGCTTCTGAGAGCTCACTTCTTCTGAGAGCTCACTGTTTCTGAGAGCTCACTTTTCTGAGAGCTCACTGTTTCTGAGAGCTCACGTCTTCTGAGAGCTCACTTCTTCTGAGAGCTCACTTCTTCTGAGAGCTCACTTCTTCTGAGAGCTCAATCTTCTTCTGAGAGCTCACTGCTTCTGAGAGCATCACTTCTTCTGAGAGCTCACTGCTTCTGAGAGCTCACTTCTGCATGAAATTGATGGGATTGGTCACATTAAGTTATGATGGAAATTACGTTTAGTTTTTGTCACTTTGGTACTATTACACACAAGTATGTGGGAAAATCTCACAACTCTTAGTTGAACATCAAAACATATTATTAAAGGGCTGTTTTAAAAAAAGAAAAATATGTAAGTACATGTTCAGTTGACTAAGTACAAACACAAATCACACAGTACTTTTTCACCTAACCTAATCATTGTTTCATCTGAGAAATACCTTTCATATTAAGTAATTGCCTTTCACAATGCAATGGTCACAATACGTTTCATATGATTCTCTTCTCATTTGTTTAAATACATTTGATCATCACTTAATCCAACTGCCCTTCAAAGAGGTGGGCACGGGCCCGTTAAACAGGTGGGCATGGGCCTTCAAAGAGGTGGCACGGCCCGTTAAACAGGTGGGCATGGCCCTTCAAAGAGGTGGGCACGGGCCCCGTTAAACAGGTGGCATGGCCCTTCAAAGAGGTGGGACGGGCCCCGTTAAACAGGTGGGCATGGGCCCTCAAAGAGCGTGGGCACGGGCCCCGTTAAACGGTGGCATGGGCCCTTCAAAGAGGTGGGCACGGGCCCCGTTAAACAGGTGGAACATGGGGCCCTTCAAAGAGGTGGCTACGGCCCGTTACACAGGTGGGCATGGCCCTTCAAAGAGGTGGGCACGGGCCCGTAAACAGGTGCATCAGAGGCAGGGAACTGTTGTGTCTAATCAAGTTCGAGCCATCATCTTTGACCAAACAAATTAGTTCACCCCAATCTGAAAAGATCAACTGTCAATTCCATCATCATTTCGCCAAGACAACTGGTAAGTCTGCAGGATATGCACTATCCTTCCCCATTACATTTAAGTAGATTACATATTCTAATGCGTGTACATTTACAAAACATGTTACAGTATTTTTACGTTATTGACAGGGCCAAAATACCAGCAACAGTGTGTGAAAACCTTGTGAAGACTTACAGAAAACGTTTGACCTCTGTCATTGCCAACAAAGGTTATATAACAAAGTATTGAGATAAAACTTTTGTTATTGACCAAATACTTTTTTCCACCATAATTTGCAAATAAAATTCATAAAAAATCCTACAATGTGATTTTCTGGATTTTTCTTCTCATTTTGTCTGTCATAGTTGAAAGTTACCTATGATGAAAATTACAGCCTCTCTCATCTTTTTTAGTGGGAGACACTTGCACAATTGGTGGCTGACTAAATACTTTTTTGCCCCACTGTATACTGTATTACTGTTACTATTAATCACATGTTTCTTCACAATATCATATTGGAACTATATGTTAAAATAACTAATCAAAATTATATTTTTAGGGCGATGTGCATGATGCTGCTGGTGAACCATCGCAAGTATATCTGTGTTGATGAAACGGGCTTGAAGCTGGTCAAAAATCGGCGTTGTGGGCAGAACCTCGTCGGCCAATGAAACGACGCGTTCAAGTTCCTGGACAACATGGGGGGAACATCTCCATGTGCGCAGTCTATGTCTGAAGAGGGTGGGTTAGGACGCAGGCCATTACTCAGCTATGTCTGAAGAGGGTGTGGTAGGACGCAGGCCATTACTCAGCCTATGTCTGAAGAGGGTGGTGGTAGGACGCAGGCCATTACTCAGCTATGTCTGAAGAGGGTGGTGGTAGGACAGCAGGCCATTACTCAGCTATGTCTGAAGAGGGTGTGGTAGGACGCAGGCCATTACTCAGCTATGTCTGAAGAGGGTGTGGTAGGACGCAGGCCATTACTTGGATCCTACAATGCTGCACCTCCTTGTGTTTCTCAATGAACAGGTCACCTATGACAATGAGTGGGACAATGTCAGGTTGTACCATAAAGAGGTGGTTCAGGTTTCGGACCAATCCCCGATTCCTGACCCTATACCTGCCTCCATACTCTCCTTTCCTCAACCCTGTTGATGCATTTTTTTCAGCGTGGAGGTGGAAGGTGTACGATAGCCATCCACATAAGGGTGCCACCCTCCTTCTGGCCATGAATGAGGCATCCGACGATATCAATACAGAACCAATGTCAAGCTTGGCTTCGCCATGCCAAAACAGTTTTCCCCGAATTGCATGAACAATGAGGATTTTCACTGTGATGTGGATGAGAATTCATGGCCAAATGCTCAAGACAGGCTTGATACAAATTAACGCTAAACGTTATGGTTTACTTTCATGAATTTAATTTGTTTCATTTAATTTCTTACATTTCATTAAACAGTTACATGTACGTTGCAATTGTGTCTGAAAAATAAAATGTTTTTTTTTGTTTGAATGATTGTGGAAGATGTCTTCATTGATCACGCCTTTGATTACACAATAGATAGATACAGTTTAATGGAGAGTATAGATTTTCTGTCAATTGTGTTGGTTAATGTAAGTACATTGCCTAATGTGAAAACCGTGTAATCTACTGTAATTTACAGTACTATAGCATACAGTGCATTCAGAATGTATGCAGGCCCCTTTTTCCACATTTTGTTACATTACAGCCTTATTCTAAAATTGATTAAATTATTTTTTCTCTCATCAATCTAAACACGATACCCCATAAAGACAAAGCAAATACAGTTTTTCAGACATTTTTGAAAATGTATTAAAATATAAAAAAACGAAATATCACATATACGTAAGTATTCAGACCCTTTACTCAGTACTTTGTTGAAGCACCTTTGGCAGTGATTACAGCCTCGAGTCTTCTTGGGTATTACGCTATGAGCTTGGCACACCTGTATTTTGTGAGTKTCTCCCATTCTTCTTGGCRGATCCTCTCAGGCTCTGACAGGTTGGATGGGGAGCGTCGCTGCAGAGCTATTTTCAGGTCTCTTCAGAAATGTTAGATTCGGTTCAAGTCYGGGCTCTGGCTGAGCCACTCAAGGACATTCAAAGACTCGTCCTGAAGTCTTGGCAGTGTGCTTAGGGTTGTTGTTCTGTTGGAAGGTGAACCTTTGCCTCAGTCTGAGGTCCGGAGCGCTCTGGAGCAGGTTTTCATCAAGGACCTCTCTGTACTTTGCTCCGATCATCTTTCCTTCGATCCTGACTACTCTCCCAGTCCCTACCGCTTAAAAACATCCCCACAGCATGATGCTGCCACCACCATGCTTCACCGTAGGGATGGTACCAGGTTTCCTGCAGACGTGACGCTTGGCATTCAAGCCAAAGTGTTCAATATTGGTTTCATCAGACCAGAGAATCTTGTTTCTCATTTCTGAGATTCCTTTTAGCAAACTCCAAGTTGGCTTTCGTGTGCCTTTTACTGAGGAGTGGCTTCCGTCTGGCCACTCTACCATAAAGGCCTGATTGGTGGAGTGCTGCAGAGATTGTTGTCCTTCTGGAAGGTTCTCCCATCTCCCAAGAGGAACTCTGGAGCTCTGTCAGAGGGACCATCTTGTTCCTGGGTGGTTAGCCTTGGAATAGGTTGGTTAGCCTTGGAATAGTGCTGAGCCAGAGTGGTTAGCCTTGGAATAATCAAATCAAATCAAATGTATTTATATAGCCCTTCTTACATCAGCTGATATCTCAAAGTGCTGTACAAAAACCCAGCCTAAAACCCCAAACATCAAGCAATGCAGGTGTAGAAGCACGGGTGGTTAGCCTTGGAATAGTGCTGAGCCAGGGTGGTTAGCCTTGGAATAGTGCTGAGCCAGGGTGGTTAGCCTTGGAATAGTGCTGAGCCAGGGTGGCTAGCCTTGGAATAGTGCTGAGCCAGGGTGCTAGCCTTGGAATAGTGCTGAGCCAGGGTGGTTAGCCTTGGAATAGTGCTGAGCCAGGGTGGCTAGCCTTGGAATAGTGCTGAGCCAGGGTGGTTAGCCTTGGAATAGTGCTGAGCCAGGGTGGTTAGCCTTGGAATAGTGCTGAGCCAGGGTGGCTAGCCTTGGAATAGTGCTGAGCCAGGGTGGTTAGCCTTGGAATAGTGCGTGAGCCAGGGTGGCTAGCCTTGGAATAGTGCTGAGCCAGGGTGGCTAGCCTTGGAATAGTGCTGAGCCAGGGTGGCTTAGCCTTGGAATAGTGCTGAGCCAGGGTGGCTAGCCTTGGAATAGTGCTGAGCCAGGGTGGCTAGCCTTGGAATAGTGCTGAGCCAGGGTGGTTAGCCTTGGAATAGTGCTGAGCCAGGGTGGTAGCCTTGGAATAGTGCTGAGCCAGGGTGGCTAGCCTTGGAATAGTGCTGAGCCAGGGTGGTTAGCCTTGGAATAGTGCTGAGCCAGGGTGGTTAGCCTTGGAATAGTGCTGAGCCAGGGTGGCTAGCCTTGGAATAGTGCTGAGCCAGGGTGGTTAGCCTTGGAATAGTGCTGAGCCAGGGTGGTTAGCCTTGGAATAGTGCTGAGCCAGGGTGGCTAGCCTTGGAATAGTGCTGAGCCAGGGTGGTTAGCTTGGAATAGTGCTGAGCCAGGGTGGCTAGCCTTGGAAAGTGCTGAGCCAGGGTGGCTAGCCTTGGAATAGTGCTGAGCCAGGGTGGCTAGCCTTGGAATAGTGCTGAGCCAGGGTGGCTAGCCTTGGAATAGTGCTGAGCCAGGGTGGCTAGCCTTGGAATAGTGCTGAGCCAGGGTGGCTAGCCTTGGAATAGTGCTGAGCCAGGGTGGCTAGCCTTGGAATAGTGCTGAGCCAGGGTGGCTAGCCTTGGAATAGTGCTGAGCCAGGGTGGTTAGCCTGGAATAGTGCTGAGCCAGGGTGGTTAGCCTTGGATGGCACAACACTGTGTTTGTATCTGTAGTTATTTGTATTTATTATGGATATGTTATCGCTTGTCTGTATGTGTGTGTCTGTGTGTGTATGTGTGCTGTGTGTGTATGTGTGTGTGTGTGTGGTGGTGTGTGTGTGTGTGTGTGTGTGGGTGTGTGTTGTGTGTGTGTGTGTGTGTGTGTGTGTGTGTGTGTGTGTGTGTGTGTGTGTGTGTGTGTGTGTGTGGTGTTGGTGGGTGTGTGGTGTGTGTGTGTGTCTGTGCCTATGTTTGTCGCTTCTATCCTGCCTTGGTATTGGCTCTGAGATTAACTAGACTATGAAAGCCAGTGTCATGTCGTTAGCAAAGATTGAAAAAAAAGTAAGGGTCCTCGAAAGCTGCCCTGAGGAACTCCTGATTCTACCTGGATTATGTTGGAGAGGCTTCCATTAAAGAACACCCTCTGTGTTCTGTTAGACAAGTAACTCGTTATCCACATTATAGCAGGGGGTGTAAAGCCATAACACATATGTTTTTCCAGCAACAGACTATGATCAATAATGTCAAAAGCCACACTGAAGTCTAACAAGACAGACCCCACAATCTTTTTATCATCAATTTCTCTCAGCCAATCATCAGTTGAGTGTCCTCCCCTATAAGCGTGCTGAAAGTCTGTTGTCAATTTGTTTAGTGTAAAATAGCATTGTATCTGGTCAAACATATATATTTTTTAAAGTTTACTAAGGGTTGGTAACAGGCTGATTGGTCGGCTATTTGAGCCAGTAAAGGGGGCTTTACTATTTTTATGTAGCATAATGACTTTAGCTTCCCTCCAGGCCTCAGGGCAAAACACTTTCTAGTAGGCTCAAATAGGAGTGGCAATATTGTCCTCTATTATCCTCAGACCCCGGTGGCTTGTCATTATTGATAGACAATAATAATTATTTACCTCTTCCACACTCACTTAATGGGATTCAAAATTACAATGCTTGTCTTTCATAATTTGGTCAGATATACCTAAATGTCTAGTGTCAGCGTTTGTTGCTGGCATGTCATGCCTAAATGTACTAATCTTGCCAATGAAAAGTCTTTGAAGTAGTTGGCAATATCAGTGGGTTTTGTGATGAATGAGCCATCTGATTCAATTAATGATCGGGCTGAGTTTGCCTTTTGCCCGAAATTTAATTTAAGATGCCTTTTTACAATCATTCTTTATATAATTTATCTTTATTTCACCGTACAGTACAGTTTATTCACCGTACAGTTTATTCATTCTTCTTATTCAGTTTAGTCACATTATTTCTCAATTTGCAGTACGTCTGCCAATCGGTTGTGCTGCCTGACTTATTTGCCATTCCTTTTGCCACATCCCTCTCAACCATACACTCTTTAAATTCCTCATCAATCCGCAGGGATTTAACAGTTTTTAGAGTCATTTTCTTAATGGGTACATGCTTATTATAAATAAGCAATTTCATAAACCATGTATTGCCACCACTGTATCATCAAAGGTATTATCTAAGTGAGTTTCAGAGATAGTCAGAACATGAGGTCGGAATATGAATGTTACTATTGACGTCCTGAACCTTGTTTCTAAGTCTACATATGTTAATGTGGGCTATTTTGTAGCACTTTTCTGGGATGCTTGGTGATTTTCATTGCTTTACTGGGAAACTTAGCAGAAGTAGACATGCTAATGTTATTTATGTTAGTGCAGTGTGAGCTGCACACAGTGGACTTCCTACAAGGGCACACCACCTCAGTGCTAACAGTGGACTTCCTACTAGGGCACACCGCCTCAGTGCTAACAGTGGACTTCCTACTAGGGCACACCGCCTCAGTGCTAACAGTATAACTCTGGTTCATAGGCACATGATTACTGCATACAATAGCTGTGGGATCAGCAGAGGCATCAGGGCAGTTAGAGAGACATAAATTAGGTTACTTACATTGTGTCTCCCAACACCCTCTGGGATAATGTATATTTGCTGAAGCATTATGACAACTCAGCAGCACAATGGTAGGGATTAACTGGGCTGGGCTTGGGTCATTGATAAGTCACTGTCTCAACGCAGCCTCATAGTGCTGTGAAAGGATCCAGGAACGTAAATGATTTGGGTGGATYCCATCTTCCTTATAAAACAAGCTTTGTTTCCAGAAGGTATCAAAGATGTCAGTACAGTTTACACCCATAGAGCTGTAATAGTCTCGTAGCCAGTTATGGAGGGCTAACAGTCTGCTGAAACGTTCAATGCCATGATTTAGGGAGGGCAGAGGGACAGATATTATGAATCGTTTTTTGGTGTCGAGCAGAGACCCAATCAGTTCTTTAAATCCATCTTCAGCTGTTCTGAGCTGCCCTTCACAATGTCATTGAATCCCACATGAACTATGATTTACTCAATTTGCTGATGCTGGTTTATAATGTCTGGGAGCAGCCTTGTAATACCTGGAGTCTCTGTTTTCTACATCTGTAGATACCTGGAGTCTCTGTTTCTACACTGTAGATACCTGGAGTCTCCTGTTTCTATACTGTAGAGTACCTGGAGTCTCTGTTTTCTACACTGTAGATACCTGGAGTCTCTTGTTTTCTACTGTAGATATCCTGGAGTCTCCTGTTTCTATACTGTAGATACCTGGAGTCTCTGTTTCTATACTGTTAGATACCTGGAGTCTCTGTTTTCTACACTGTAGATACCTGGAGTCCTCTGTTTCTACAGGACTGAGTACCTGGAGTCTCTGTTTCTACCACTGTAGATACCTGGAGTCTCTGTTTCTACACTGTATACCTGGAAGTTTGTTTCTACACTGTAGATTACCTGGAGTCTCTGTTTCTATATGTAGTTCCTGGAGTCTCTGTTTCTGTACTGGTAGATACCTGGAGTCTCTGTTTCTATACTGTAGATACCTGGAGGTCTCTGTTTCTATACTGTAGATACTTGGAGTCTCTGTTTCTATAACTGTAGATACATTGGAGTCTCTGTTTCTGTACTGTAGATACATGGGAGTCTGTTCTGTTTCTGTATGCATGGCTGGATTTCACAAGATCTGTATCTTTCATCTGGTTGTCTTGGACTTCGTCGCACTCTCATCGATCATTTAGATGCTAGTATTTACTTGTGCGGTATGCCTAGGCTTACTGCTAGAGTCCAGCTTTTTTTACTGTGGGGGGGCTCCCAGGACGCGGATGGTGATGTGAGAAGTTAATTCCCTGTGGAGGTACTCTTCGAATTGAGATCGACGAGCCCGGTGTCCACATAACTTTCTGGTTTATGGTATGTAAGAAATTTTAGAATAGTTTCTACGCAATATTGATCTGGTTGTCAAGGAGCATTTCTTTAAGTCGCGCCAAGATTGTCCTGAGACGCAAAGCTGAAAGCGTCATAGTCGCATTTCACGTCACGGTGAAACGAGCATGCCAGAGTCCATTCTCACGTCACCCGGCTGGAAACGACCGTGCCATAGAGGTCAATCTCTCAACACAGTCAAAACCTGCAAGACACTAAAGAACGACTGAAGGACCTTGCCAGATCGTCGCCGCCCAGTCCTCTCCCGTCCGGCTCACACCTCCCGCTCCGCGCTCAGACCTCTACATCTCCGTGATCTCGGCTCTTGATGCTTTAAGATTCCGGCTACACGACCCGCTACCGCTCTAACGTTCTGACCTCCCTGCTCCCGGCTTCCACCTTCGTCCCTCACGTCTCCGGTACACTCCCCTCCGGCTTCACATTACCTCCCGTTTCTGACACCTTTGCTTTGTTCAAAACATTTCATTCTCCAAATTAATTGGCATTATATGGGTTGGTCCCCCCTTTTCCAAACATTTGTGGAAAGCCTTTCCCCAGAAGAGGTGGAGTGTATGTTTAGTAGCAACAAAAGGGGGGACAACTACATATTAAATATCCAGCTCGGACTTTTGAAATGAGATCGACGAGCCGAGTTCTCAGCATAGACTTCTGGTTATGTCTACTGTAGAATTTTAAGAATAGTTTCTACGCAATATTGATGCTGGTCTGTCAAGGAGGGTCATTTCTTTAAGTCAGGCCTAAGATTGTCTGAGACCCAAATTTGAAGCGTACATTAGCTCATGCTCTTCACAGTCACCTGCTGTAGTGGAAAACGACATGCCAGCAGTCATCTCACGTCACGCTTATAGACGTGGATACGACGTGCATAGTCATTCTCTCACAGCCACAACCTGCAGATAAAGAAGACTGAAGGGACCTTGCAATGACGTCGCCCGAACATGAACGTCTCCGAAGGGATTAGAATTGATGGCCACGACGCACCGGCTCAATCACCTCCCGGCTCCGGCTCACAACTCTTGTGCGGCCCAGCTGCCGGCGCACATCCTCCCGCTCCGGCTCACACCTACCTCCCGCTTACACCTCGCGCTACACACCTCGGCCGTTCACACCTCACGCTCCACACTCCCGCTCCGGCTCAACACCTCCCGCTCACGGCTCACACCTGCCCGTCCGGGCTCAACACCTCCCGCTCCGGCTCACACTTCCGCTGCCGGCTCACACCGTCCACTCGTCCGCTCAGCATTACCACCTTCTCGCCACATATAGCTTTGAGGTACAATTGTAGTAGAAGAGATAAATTATGGCGTTACCTCAGTCCCGTTACAGGACCGTCCGCTCACACTTGTATTTTCGGGGTATTTTGTCGAGCTGGAAATGTTGTTAGCGACTGTTCCCCTCCCGGGGCTCCGGGGCTCACACCTCCCGCTCGGCTTCACACTCCGCTCCGGCTCACACTCTCCGCTCCGCTCACACCTCGCCGCTCCGGGCTCACACCTTTCTCCCGCATCCGGCTCACACCTCCAGCTCCGGGCTCACACACCACCAGACTCTGGCTCACACCTCCTGCTACCGCTCACATCTCCGTTTCTGACACCTGCTTGTCGAACATTTCATTTCCAAATTATTGGCATTAATATGGAGTTTGGTCCCGCCCCTTTCACCAACTGTTAGTGGAAAGCCCTCCCAGAAGAGTGGAGGTTGTTGTAGCAACAAAGGGGGGACCAACTTCATATTATTCCGTGACTTTCGAATTGAGAATCGACGAGCCGGTTGTCCAATACTTCTGGTTATGTACTGTAAGAATTTTTTGAATAGTTTCTACCGCAATATTGACTCTGGGTCTGTCCAAGGAGCATTTCTTAAAGTCAGGCCAAATCTTGGATTGTCCTGCGACGCTATAATTCTGAAGCGTCATAGTCCCATCGCACGTCCCCCAGTGAAACGACATGCCAAAGTCATTCAACGTCACCCAGTGGAAACGACGTGCCAAGTCATCCTCTCCACAGCACAACCTAGCCAGATTAAACGAAGACTGAATGACCTTGCCAGACGTCGCCACATACGTTCCTCCCGCTCCGGCTCACACCTCCTCCGCTCCGGCTTCACACTACCCCGTTCCGGCTCACGTCCCGCTCCGGCTCAACACCTCCTCACCTCCCGCTCACTACCTGCCGCTCACAACATCCCGCTCACACCTCCCCTCCGGCTCACACCTCCCCGCTTCGGCTCACACTCCAGCTCTGGCTTTCAAACACCCTCCTCGCTCCGGCTCATCATTACGCTTTCCTGACACCTGCTTTCGACATTTCATTCCAAAATAATCTCGGCATTACTATGGAAGTGTGTCCCCTTTCCACCTGTTAGTGGAAGCCTTCCCGCAGAGTGGAGGTTGCTCGCTCAAGCGGCAAGCAAAGGGGGGAAGCTCAACTTCATATTCATTCCCGTGACTTTCGATGAGATCGACGAGCGCGCGTCCACATACTTTTAGGTTCATGTACTGTAGAATTTTTGAATAGTTTTCTTACGAACAATAATTGATACTGGTCTGTCAAGGAGCATGTTTAAAGTCAGGCAAGATTGTCTTGAGACGCAAATTCTGAAGCGTCCTCTCCCCGGCTTACCGGCTCAACCTCCCGCTCCGGTCTCACACACTCTCCCGCCTCAACACCGGTCCCGCTGCTCGGCTCACACCTCCGCTCCGGCTCACACTAGACTAGACCTGGGACCTCTGCCACCGCAAAACACATCCCGTATTACAACATGACCTTCTCTTGAATCGTATCTTCCTCCATCTCGCTGTGAGCACCGAAAAAAAAAGCTTTCAAATTCGATGGACAGTAGCGGAGGTTTTGGAAAGGGGAGTATGAGTTTACAATTTAACACCTCTTTGCACCAGGTCTTAAACAGTTAAAACCCACTGGGGAAGAACTAAGTTGAATCAACATTGTATGCCCAAAATATCTATGTGATGGACGATGAACATGTGGCAAAAGTGATTGGATTTGCAAAAAAGTCAATATCAACGTGACAAACTTTCTTATTTTTTTTCACACCAACTTTATGAACTCTAAATGTTTTGTTAGATTTTCAGGTTGAATTCAGGTTGTTGCAACTAAACCAAATGTTAACACCAAAACTATAGTTAAAATTGATACTGAATGTCGTTGGCTATTTGGGGAAGGCCGTATAGACACATGAGAGACTTCTACAATCCTGCTTTTGATAATCTACAGGCAGACTGCTATCATCCAGCATAATCACCTCACATTCTTGATGGAAACACAGTGTTTCCTTAGATTAGCAATTAGAGTAACTGCTGTTGTTAGTTAGTCTTTCGCTAGACAGAGCTGTATGGGACGATGAAGAGCACTCTGGCGTGTGTGTGTGTGTGTGTGTGTGTGTGTGTGTGTGTGTGTGTGTGGTGTGTGTGTGTGTGTGTGTGTGTGTGTGTGTGTGTGTGTGTGTGTGTGTGTCAGGCATGTGTGTGTGTGTGTGTGTGTGTGTGTGTGTGTGTGTGTGTGTGATGTGTGTGTGTGTGTGTGTGTGTGTGTGTGTGTGTGTGAGGCATGAGTGAGTGTGTCAGCGGCATGATGTGTGTGTGTGTTGTGTGTGTGTGTGGTGCTGTGTGTGTGTGTGTGTGTGGTGTGGTGTGGTGTGTGTGTGTGTGTGTGTGTGTGTGTGTGTGTGTGTGTGTGTGTGTGTGTTGTGTGCTGTCAGGTCATGAGTGTGTGTGTGTGTTGTGTAGGTGGGTGTGTGTGTGTGTGTGTGTGTGTGTGGTGGTGTGTGTGTGTGTGGTGGTGGTGTGTGTGTGTCCATGTGTGTGTTGTGTTGTGTGTGTGGTGTGTGTGTGTTGTAATGTGTGTGTGTGGTGTGTGTGTTGTCAGGCATGAGTGTGGTGTGTCAGGCACTGAGGTGGTGTGTGTGTGTGTGTGTGTGTTGTGTGTGTGTGTGTGTGTGTGTGTGTGTGTGGTGTGTGTGTGTGTGTGGGTGTGTGAGGCATGAGTGGGTGTGTGAGGCTGAGTGGGTGTGTCAGCATGAGTGTGTGTGTGTGGTGTGTGTGTGTGTGTGTGTGGTGTGTGTGTGTGTGTGTGTGTTGTGTGTGTGTGTGTCGTGTGTGTGTGTGTGTGTGTGTGGTGTGTGTGTGTGTGTGTGGTGTGTGTGCTGTGTGGGTGTGTGTCTGGTGTGTTGTGTCAGCCATGAGTGTTGGTGTCGCCTGTGTCGAGGCATGAGTGTGGTGTCAGGCATGAGTGTGTGTGTCAGGCATGAGTTGTGTGTGTGTTCAGGCACTGAGTGGTGTGTGTCAGGCATGAGTGTGTGTCAGGACATGATGTGTGTGTTCCTGCTGGTGTTGTGAGTAACACAGTCCAAGGAATAATGAAAAGTTGTTTTCTAGACACCGTCGCATGGAACGATTGCAACAGCATCCGGCAACCGGAGCAACATTTATGTGGATTCCCTTATTCTAATTTTTCTTTTCCAAGAGTCTCTTTGAAACACATGATGGTTGAGGGTAAGGATTGGTTTTCACAAGGGATCGTAGGAAAATGACTTTTCGAATAAGTATTCATATATTTTTTCCTAAGGAACCCAACTTTTTGGTGCTTTTGAGTTTATT
>NW_019945200.1:35133-40853 GCF_002910315.2 Salvelinus sp. IW2-2015
CTGCATGAGCAGAGCAGTGAGAGCCCTGAGAACGATGAGGGACCGAGAGAGGAGAACGATGACGGCGCGAGGAGACGAGAGAAACCGCATGAGAGGGGAGGAGAGTCGTATTGAAACGATGAGAGGGGAGGAGAGGAACCGATGAAGGAGCAGAGTGAGCGAGAATGGATGAAGATAGGGGGAGAAAAGCAGAAGAGAACGACACAAATTGAGAAGGGAGGAGAGGGAGAACGAATGAGAGGAGGAGAGCGGAGAATCGATGAGAGGAGAGGTGAGGACGGAATGATGAGAGGGAGATGAGGAGAGGAGAACGATGAGAGGGAGGCGGAGGAGAACGCATGAGAGGCGGGGAGGAGAGCGGAGAGAGAACGATTGAGAGGATCAGAGGTGAGGACGAATGATGAGAGGGAGGACGAGGAGAACGATCGATGGGAGAGGGCGAGGAGAATGATAGGAGCGAGAGCGAGGGACAATGAGGAGAGTGGAGGGAGGGGCAATGATGAGGAGGGAGGCGAGGAAAATGATTGAAGGGGACGGAGAGGACAATGATGACGAGGAACCCGAAAGAGGAGGAGAACTGATATCAGGGAGAGAGGACAACATATTGAGAGTGGAAGCGGAGAGAGAATGATGAAGCGAGGGAGGGGGAGAATGATGAGACGGGCAGGGGAGAATGAGAGGGGAGGGAGGAGGAAATGATGAGAGGGAGGCTGAGAGAGGAACGAAGGATGAGAGGGGAGGAGAGGGAGAAGTGATGAGAGGGAGAGGAACGACGAGGACAATAATGAGAGGGAGGACCGATCGACAATCATGAGAGGGGGAGAGAAGTGATGAGAGGAGACCGGTAAGGAGAATCATCAGAGGGGAGAACCCTGAAGAACATGGCCGTGGTGCTGAATCACAAACATGATTGCACCATGTGAGCCAAATATAAGCACATTCTCAACGAGTCTGCCTAATCCTATACTCTCTCCCTACACACCACACACACGCATCCGCACAGCACACACACACACACAGCACACACACACCACACACACACACACACCACACACCGACACCACACACACACCACACACACACACACACACACACACACACACACACCACCACACACACAAGAATGCATGGGTAAGAAAGAGCAATAATGCGTAGGAAAAGAAGAGGCAGAGAAAAGAGGAAGAGGAAGAGAGAATGGAGGAGCGGAAGGGATAGCGGGGATAGGGAGGAGGGAGAAGAAAGATGCAGATTAGCCAAAGATAGGGAGAGCAGAGACGAGGCGACAAGATGGAGAGATGCAGAGAGAGGCCACGAGAGAGGGAGAGACGGAAAGATGGAGAGTGAAGAAGGCAGGAGAGGACGAGGGGAAAGATGGGAGATCGGTGAAGGAGGCAGAGAGACGGGAAAGATGGAGAGATGAAGAGAGCAGAGAAGGAGAGCAGGGGAGAGAGAGGGAAAGATGGGAGAGGTGCAAGAGAGGCGAAGAGGGAGAGAGGGAAAGATGGAGAGAGGCAGAGAGAGGGAAAGATGGAGAGGTGAGAGAGCCAGAGAGAGAGAGAGGCAGAGAGAGCAGAAAGAGATGAGGAGAGACCCAGAGAGAAGAGGACGAGAGAGAAAGAGAGCATGACGGTTAGAGAAGAGAGAAGGCAGAGACGAGAAGAGATGAGAGAGAAGACAGAGAGAGGAGAGAGAGAGAGAGACGAAGAGAGAGAGAGAGAGAGAGAGAGGAGAGAGAGAGAGAGAGAGAGAGAGAGACGAGAGCAGAGGGAGAGAGAAGGCGAGAGAAGAGAGAGACGAGAGAGACGAGAGGAGAGAAGAGATGAGAAGGCACATAGAGGATGGATTGGTATGAATCTTGCTATCCAGGAGTACAGGACATTTTCAAAAAAAAATTGGGGGAAGGCTGCCTCATGTAGAAACAGAGACTCCAGGTATCTACAGTGTAGAAACAGAGACTCCAGGTATCTACAGTACAGAAACAGAGACTCCAGGTATCTACAGTACAGGAACAGAGACTCCAGGTATCTACAGTACAGAAACAGAGACTCCAGGTATCTACAGTACAGAAACAGAGACTCCATGTATCTACAGTATAGAAAGAGTTTTCTGAGGAAGAATACGTGTACTATTTACTATACTGCCCTATATGTGGTCACAGACTCAAAGAAAACTTTTAACTGTACAGCCCTGTATGTGGTCACAGACTCAGAGAAAGCTATTAACTGTACAGCCCTGTATGTGGTCACAGACTCAGAGAAAGCTTTTAACTGTACTGCCCTGTATGTGGTCACAGACTCAGAGAAAGCTTTTAACTGTACAGCCCTGTATGTGGTCACAGACTCAGAGAAAGCTATTAACTGTACTGCCCTGTATGTGGTCACAGACTCAGAGAAAGCTTTTAACTGTACAGCCCTGTGCTTGTTGTGATGGACCGTCTCAGTTCTTCTCCTGCCAATGGGGGGTGTCCCCTTTAATACCCTATTTTAATTAGCTGAGCAAAAGTAGGTTGTGACAGTGATGCGAGAGATGAAGTGTTTAACTCTCAGCTTGGAAGCTTGTTCATATCTAGTTTGTTTTGTTGTGTTTTTAACAAGTGTGTACTGTAGCCGTGTCGCAGGATCAACCAGTATCAGATCTACTTATGTAGACTTCCGGTCTACGTTGGTCTCCGTTGTTCTGCTTGGACTTTCTCCGCTGGAGATTTGGAATGTCTGACTCACCGGCTCACTACGAACTTTTTTGCATATGTGACCCGGTTCAGGAAACTAGGCGTATGTCGCAAGTCACGACTTCACAGTAGAGCTGTTTGAATGTAATTTTTGTTGTTGTTGCCAAATGCGTTTTTGGGGCAGAAATACCTTCTCGAACATGTGAACTTTCATGTGCCTTAATAACAAACTTGTAATCCATCTGTAAATACGAATAAAATTGTTAAATTACAAGCCGAGATGGTTTAGCCATGGAAAAAGTTAGCAACCTTCCCACTAGCTATGATTGGCTGAGATAATGAGTGGGCTGGACATGCTGAGAGAGGAGTTCAGATTGGTCTGCCATATAGAAGGCTTCTGTCTATTTGAGCTGGTCAGTCTGTGTTGGTAATCCTGTCGAACGCGGCTTTTAAAAATGTGTATTGTGTAGTGAAGCTGCATCAGTGTTGCTCTCCACTTTCTGGAGGATCAGGTTTTGAAATCAGTGGAATTAGAGTCTGATAACTAAAGAGATGGAGGAAATACCTGTCTCGGGATTACATCTTCAAACTAAGGGCAACCGTGATCCGTCCATTATGCATGTTGATGTATGCAGGTAAGATAGTCTAGCGTTAGCGAGCTACATTTTAATATATTACACATTTCTAATTTTGACAGAAAGTGGTTTCATTTCAAGCTGAAGTGTACCGTTAGCTAGCTGGCGGGCTCCCTAGCTGATGTTATTATTAGTTTCTCAGAGCCGTTTGCTTTTCTAGTTAGAGTCTAATGTTACAACATCTGTTGAATATGGCCGGTTTGGGTAAACATCTGCAAAAAAGCATAATGAAGTTGTTGCCAGCAGAGCTGGTTAGGCTGTTTTCATGTTAGGTAAAAAACATAATCGGCCTCGAGTGTGCGCTCCGAGATGGGTGGAGCTAAAGCTTAAGAGGGTGTGAATGATGCTGAATSGGTTTAGACAAAAAATAGCTGTTCACTAGATATCAAAAACATTCAAAGGCAATTTTCTCAAAAGTGAGTTTACAAGTTGATGATCTTTCAAAGCAGAATTACGTTCCCATTGTTCCTCAACTGTAGTGTCTGATATACCATTTATCTAGCTCTGAGTCTCTACTTTATCCAATGTAAAAAACACAATTTCAAATTTTGTGGAGGAGGAGGAGGAGGAGGAGGGGTGGAGGAGGAGGAGGAAGAAGAGGGGTGGAGGAAAGAGAGAGATTGGGTATGACTCGTATCAGAGGTTATGCCTCAGTATAGAGGGGGTTATGCCTCAGTATAGAGGGGTTATGCCTCAGTAGAGGGGGTATGTTAGTATATGAGGGGGTTATGCTCAGTATAGAGGGGTCTAGTGCCTCAGTTAGAGGGTGTATGCCTCAAGTATAGGGGGTTATCCTCAGTATAGAGGGGGTTTATGCCTCAGTTATAGAGGGGTTTGCCTCAGTATAGAGGGGTTATGCTCAGTAGAGGGTCCTATATAGAGGTGTTATGTCTCACTTAGAGGGGTTATGCCTCAGTATATGAGGGTTAATTGCTAGTATTGGGGTTAATGCCTCAGTATAGAGGGTTATGACTCAGTATAGAGGGGTTATGCTCAGTATAGCGTGGGGTTATGTATAGGTGTGCTCGTACGGGTTATCATAATGAGGGTTATGCCTCAGTATATTCTGCTCTGTCACTGCTGTGACTAAGGCTATCCTAACTAGGTAAAGGCCCCTTCATCCTCCCTCACGCCTCAGCCCTCAGCCTCACCTCACCCTCTCCATCCATTTACGCTCTGGCCCTGCTCTGTGCTATCTGTTTTTGTCTGGCATTTCTCCGACTAAAATAATTATAGCTCTTCCTCAGAGAAGGTTCTTTTTTGAGCGGCCTCCCTTGTTAATGATCTCTTTCCTTCATGAGCAGAGCCAGATCCATGTGCTCACTGTCGTGTCTCAAACGTGCATCTCTATTGCCACTGTTTGGTCGACTACTTTGATCAGGGCTCGTTGGCACAGGTGCCAATTAGGGAAGTATCCTCCAGGGGAGGGGCGGGCTTGTAATATGTCTGGAATGCCAGTCAAAGGGAGTGGTATCACCCCGTGGAACACGTCTTTGACACCGTTCCATTGACTCATTCAGCTGTTATATTATGAGCATGCTCCCCTCAGCAGCCTCCACTGGTATCTACACGATACAGACACAGTGGCCTGCTTGATGCTGAGGGTCAGTGACAGGGCTAATTGGCTGAGGGATGGAGGGAGACTGTGTGTGTGTGTGTGATGCTGTGTGTGTGTGTGTGTGTGTTGGTGTGTGAAAATGGTGTGGTCTGTCTCTCCCTCTATTTCCACCAGCACAGAGAGAGGTGATTCCGAAACAGCTAGTCCATTATAAAATAAAAAACCGTAATTTTGACTAATCTTTTTCATTTTCCTTTTCAGGCATATCAAGAGGAACAATCAATTGCAATAAAAGCACAGAACGTGATGGTTAGTAAAAAAAAAACGTATCTCTCCACCCTCTTCCTCCTCCCTCCTCCTCCACCCCTCTTTTCTCCTCCTCCTCCCCTCCACCCCTCTCCTCTCCTCCAACCCTCTCCTCCTCCTCCCACCCCTCCTCCCTCTCCTCCTCCCTCCTCCACCTCCTCTTCTTCCTCCTCCTCTCCACCCCTCCTCCTCCTCCTCTCACACCTCCCTCCTCCTCCACCCACTCCTCCTTCTCCTCCTCCACCCTCTCGCTCCTCCTCCTCCTCCCCACCCTCCTCCTGCTCCTCCCACTTCTTCCTCCTCCACCCCCTCCTCCTCCTCCTCCTTCCACCCCTCTTCTTCCTTCCTCCCCTCCCTCCTCCCCTCCCTCATCCACCCAATCTCTCTCCTCCTCCTCCCACCTCCTCTCCTCCTCTCTCCTCCATCCTCCACTCTCCTCCTCCCTCCCTCTTCTTCTCCTCCTCCTCACCCCTCCATGCTTCTCCTCCTCCTCTCCCCTCCTTCCTCCTACCTCCTCCACCCTCTTACTTCTCCTCCTCTCCACCCTCCTCAT
>NW_019945200.1:40878-50376 GCF_002910315.2 Salvelinus sp. IW2-2015
TATACTGAGGCATAACCCCCTCTATACTGAGGCATACCCCCTCTATACTGAGGCATAACCCCTCTATACTGAGGCATAACCCCTCTATACTGAGGAATAACCCCTCTATACTGAGGCATAGCCCCTCTATACTGAGGCATAGCCCCTCTATACTGAGGCATAACCCCTCTATACTGAGGCATAACCCCCTCTATACTGAGACATAACCCCCTCTATACTGAGGCATAACCCCTCTATACTGAGGCATATGTCTGGAATGCAGTCAAAGGAGTGGTATCACCCACATGGGAACCACGTCTTTGACACCGTTCCATTGACTCCATTCCAGCTGTTATTATGAATGGAATAAACAAATGTACAGTCAATAACACAATAGGAAAACAATTATATATGCAGTGTATATACAGTGTGTGCAAATGAGGTAAGATTAGGGAGGTAAGGCAATAAATAGGCCGTAGTGGCGAAATAATTACAATTTAGCAATTAAACACTGGAGTGGTAGATGTGCAGAAGATGAATGTGCAAGTAGAGATACTGGTGTGCAAAGGATAAAACATTTTTTTTTATAATAACAATATGGGGATGAGGTAGTTGGATGGGCTATGTACAAATGCAGTGATCTGTGAGCTGTTCTGACAGCTGGTGCTTAAAGTTAGTGAGGGAGATGTGAGTCTCCAGTTTCAGTGATTTTTGCAATTCGTTCCAGTCATTGGCAGCAGAGAACTGGAAGGAAAGGCGGGCAAAGGAGGAATTGGCTTTAGGGGTGACCAGTGAAATATACCTGCTGGAGCACCTGCTACGGGTGGGTGCTGCTATGGTGACCAGTGAGCTGAGATAAGGCGGGCCTTTACCTAGCAAAGACTTATAGATGACCTGGAGCCAGTGGGTTTGGCGACAAATATGAAGCGAGGGCCAGCCAACGAGAGCATACAGGTCGCTGTGGCGGGTAGTATATGGGGCTTTGGTGACAAAACGGATGGCCCTGTGATAGACTGCATCCAATTTGCTGAGTAGAGTGTTGGAGGCTATTTTATAAATGACATTGCCGAAGTCAAGGATCGGTAGGATAGTCAGTTTTACGAGGGTATGTTTGGCAGCATGACTGAAGGATGCTTTGTAGCGAAATAGGAAGCCAATTCTAGATTTGATTTTGGATTGGAGATGCTTAATGTGAGTCTGGAAGGAGAGTTTACAGTTTAACTAGACACCTAGGTATTTATAATTGTCCACATAGTCTAAGTCAGAACCTTCCAGAGTAGTGATGCTGGACTGGTGTGCAGGTGCAGGCAGCGATTGGTTGAAGAGCATGCATTTAGTTTTACTTGTATTTAAGAGCAGTTGGAGGCCACGGAAGGAGAGTTGTATGGCATTGAAACTCGTCTGGAGGTTAGTTAACACAGTGTCCAAAGATGGGCCAGAAGTATACAGAATGGTGTCGTCTGCGTAGAGGTGGATCAGAGAATCACCAGCAGCAAGAGCGACACCATTGATGTACACAGAGAAAAGAGTCGGCCCGAGAATGCAGTCAGGACGCTCTCGATAGAGCAGTGGTAATATTTGGAGAGGACCCATGCGAGCCATTTAAATTTTCTTCAGCCGTCTTAGGAAGTAGAGACTCTATTGCGCCATCTTGACAAGAGTGTTGTGTGGTGTTGTTGGTCAAGTCCTTGGTGAACTTAAAACAATCAACTCCTTTGTTTTGCTGACATTGAGAGAGAGGTTATTGTCATGACACCACAATTCCAGTTTACTTACCTCCTCCCTTATAGATTGACTCGTTGTTGTTGGTTATCAGGCCTACAACTGTGGTGTAGTCAGCAAACTTGATGATAGAGTCGGTGCCAAAGCCACACAGTCGTGGATGAACAGGGAATACAGCAGAGGACTGAGGACACACCCCTGGGGGGCCCCTGTGTTAAGAGTCAGTGTAGACTATGTGTTGTTGCCAATCCTCACAGCCTGTAGTCTGCTCGTCAGGAAGTCCAGGATCCAGTTGCAGAGGGTGGTATCCAGACCCAGGGATCTGAGCTTGGTGTCGAGCCTGGAGGGAACAATAATGTTGAATGCTGAGCTGTAGTCAATGAACAGCATTTTCACAGAGGTGTTCCTCTTGTCCAGATGTGTTACGGCCGTGTAAATAGTGATGGAAATGGCATCGTCCGTGGATCAGTTGGAGCAGTAGGAAAATAGCCCATGATCAGCCTCTCGGTGTACCTAATAAACTGTCCACTGAGTGTATAGTCATCTATGTGGGTGGATGCATTTTTTTTCATATTCCAATCAGTATTCTCAGAACAGTCCTGCAGCATTGAGTCTGTCTAGGGCTGTGGCTGTCATAAAACTTCATAGGCCAGTGCTTTCCAAGAAAATAACTGTCGGTCTCACGTTAATTGACCGTTAATTAACATAAACTATTGATGAAGCGCTGTGATGATGAATGCCCTCCGGTGACGTCGAACGCCGGAGGGGAGGAGCGGGAGTAGATGTGACAGTACCCCCCCCACTGACTCTGGTGTCCATAATGTCCTCCACCGGAATCCAACACTCCTCTGGGCCATACCCCTCCAAGGTACTGGAGCCGACCCCCACGACTTCAGGAGTCCAGTAGGGAGGCAGGACCTCCCTCAATGTCCAGGGGGGGGGGGGGGGGCGGTGGGGTGTCGTGGGGGACATCTTTCAGGAACCACCGACCTGAGAAGGGAAACATGAAATGAAGGTGAGATATGGTAGTCACTGGGAAGCTGTAACCTATACTTCACCTCGTTGACCCTCCGGAGAACCTTGAACGGCCCCACAAACCGGGGGCTCATCTTCTTGCAGAGCAGGTGGAGTGGGAGGTTCCTGGTGGAGAACCAGATGCGATCACCAGGATGGAATGCAGGCGCCTCACAGCAGCTCCTTCTGGCGACRGACGGCACGCTGGAGCCTCACATGAGCATCACTCCAAACCTCCTCTGCTCGCCGGAACCATTCGTCCACTGCAGGGGCCTCAGTCTGGCTCGGAATCCACAGAGCCAGGGCCGGATGATAACCCAGGACACACTGGAAGGGAGTAAGCCCGTTGGAGGAGAGACGTAATGAATTCTGGGCGTTAGCCGCAGTGAATACTCAGGAACCTCCCCAGCTCCTGGTTCATCCTCTCCACCTGCCCATTGGACTGAGACCGGTACCCGGAAGTGAGGCTGACCGTGACCCCTAGTTTCTCCATGAAGCCCTCCATACCCGTGACGTGAATTGGGGACCATGGTCGGAGACGATGTCCTCCAGAAGATCATTGTGCTGGAAGACCTGCTGGAACAGCGACCTGGAGAGAGGTAGGGAGAACAGAGAGAGGAATAACGATTTAGAAAATCTGTCCGTAACTACCAGAATGGTGGTGAAACCGTCAGAGGAGGGGAGATCGTTAACAAAGTCAATGGAAAGATGAGATCAGGGACGCTGAGGCAGGGAAGGGGAAGGAGTTTCCCTGCTTGAGCGTGTCAGGGAGACTTAGCTTGGACACACACAGAACAGGAGTTGCCGTAGCGAGTTACATCCTGCGACAAGGTGGGCCACCAATACTTTTCGGAGAGTGATTGTATATTACGGGTGATGCCTGGATGTCCAGCGATGACAGCTGTGTGTGCCCACAGGTACTCCCTTATCCCCGTGGGAACGTAGATGCGCTCAGGAGGACAGGCAGCAGGTGAGGGTTCCCTCTCCAGAGCCTGGCGAATGTCCACATCTACGTCCCAGACCACAGGGGCTACGATATGAGAGGGAACAGGAAAACAGGTCCTCCGGCATTCAGGTGACCAGTCCGTGATTCTTATCCTCGACCATGAGGTGGGGTTATGGCGTTGGAGCCATGGGAGGCAGAGGATGGTCTTGTGAGCTGGTGTACTAGTGATGAAGAAAGAGATGTTTTCCTGATGAATAGACCCCACAGTGAGGGTGAGTGGTGTGATGATGTGTGTGATGGTTCCGGATCATTGTGCCGACTATCAAGGGCTTGAATCAGAAACGGGGAGGAGAGGGGAATGAGGGGATGTTCAGAGAGGAGGCAAGGCCTGGTCAATAAAGAAAGAGTCTGGCCAGACACAGAGAGAGAGAGAGAGAGCCAGACACAGAGAGAGAGAGAGAGAGAGAGAGAGAGAGACAGAGAAGAGAGAGAGAGCAGAGACAGCGAGAGACCAGAGGAGGAGAGGAGACACGAGAGCGAGAGAAGACAAGAGAGAGAGAGAGACAGAGAGAGAGAGAGACAGAGAGAGAGAGAAGAGAGACAAGAGAGAGAGAGACCAGAGAGACGAGAGACAGACGAAGAAGAGAGCAGAGAGAGAGACAGAGAGAGAGAAGAGACGAGAGAGAGAGACAGAGAGAAGAGACAGAGAGAGAGAGACAGAGAGAGAGAGACAGAGGACAGAGACAGAGACAGAGAGAGAACAGAGAGAGAACGAGAGAGAGAACGAGAGAGAGAACGAGAGAGAGAGAGAAAGAGGAAGAGAGAAAAAGAAGAGAGAGAAAAAGAGAGAAGAGAGAGAGGCAGGAGGATATAGAGGAGGAAATGAGAGGGACCGCCAGAGCAGAGGCGTGAAGGACAGACAATAATATTGTGTGTCAAGTCCTGACGGTGCACTGGGATGGCAAACAGCTGTCAGCACAGTCACTGCCACTGGGTGACATTAACAGCATGAGAGAGAGAAAGAGAGAGAGAGAGAGAGAGAGAGGAGAGAGAGAGAAGAGAGAGGAGAGAGAGAGAGAGAGAGAGAGAGAGAGAGAGAGAGAGAGAGAGAGAGAGAGAGAGGAGAGAGAGAGAGAGAGAGAGAGAGAGAGAGGAGAGAGAGAGAGAGAGAGAGAGAAGAGAGAGAGAGAGAGAGAGAGAGAGAGGAACAAAAGAGAGAGAGAGAGAGAGAGAGAGAGAGAGAGAGAGAGAGAAGAGAGAGAAATCCTAAACCACCCCCCTCATCCCTACCAACTCGCACGGAGGGGCCCTCCGTTGTCAGTGTTGCTGATGAACTCGGAGGGCTACTTCTAGAGAGCTGGCGATGGGATCACATAAACCCATACATTTTCGGGACACAACTACTGACTTGCAATTCATGTTCCACTTTTAGTAACAAACTCTTAAGACTCTTTTTGAGTTATCTCTCTCACTCCTCTTTCTCTCTCTCTCTTCCTCTCACTCCTCTTTGTTCACTCTCCACCCTCTCACTCCTCTGTTCTCTCTCTCTCTCCTCTTACTCTCTTTTCTCTCTCTCTTCCTCTCACTCCTCTTTATCTCGTCCTCCTCTTTTCTCTCTCTGCTGAGACGTTGGCTGAGGCAGTGTGTGACATAATAAAGTTAAGTTCAGCAGGCCCCACCATGACCCCAGACATATACTGTACCATGACCCCAGACAGGTTACTGTACCTTGACCCCAGACATATTACTGTACCATGACCCCAGACAGGTTTACTGTACCTTGACCCCAGACATATTCTGTACATGACCCCAGACATGTTACTGTAACTAATGACCCAGACATATTACTGTACCATGACCCCAGATATATTACTGTACCATGACTCCAGACATATTACTGTACCATGACCCAGACATATTACTGTACCATGACCCAGACATATTATCTTACCATGACCCCAGACAGGTTACTGTACCTTGACCCCAGACATATTACTGTACCATGACCCAGACATGTTTACTGTACCAGACCCCAGACATATTACTGTACCATGACCCCAGACATATTACTGTACCATGACCCCAGACATATTACTGTACCTTGACCCAGACTATTACTTACCATGACACCAGACATATTACTGTACATGACCCCAGACATATTACTGGTACCATGACCCCAGACAGGTTACTGTAGCCTTGACCAGACATATTACTTACATGACCCCAGACATATTACTTTACCATGACCTCAGCATACTATTATGGTACCATGACCCCAGACAATTTACTGTACCATGACCCCAGACATATTCTGTACTGACCAGACATATTATGGTACCATGACCCCAGACATATTACTGTACCATGATCCCAGACATGTTACTGTACCATGACCCCAGACATATTACTGTACCATGACCCCAGACATATTACTGTACCATGACCCAGACATGTTCGTACCATGACCCCAGACATAGTTACTGTACCATGACCCCAGACATATTACTGTACCATGACCCCAAGACAGTATTACTGTAACCTTGACCCCAGACATATTATTTACATGAATAGACATATTACTGTACTTGCGACCCAGACATATTACTGTACCATAACCCCAGACAGGTTACTGTACCATGATATAGACATATTACTGTACCTTGACCCCAGACATATTACTGTACCATGACCCCAGACATATTACTGGTACCATGACCCAGAACATATTACTGTACCATGACCCAGAACATATACTTACATGACCCCAGACATATACTGTACCTTGACCCAGACATATTACTGTCCATGACCCCAGACATGTTACTGGTACCATGACCCCAGACATATTATGTACCATGACCCCAGACATTATTACTGTACCATGACCCAGACATATTACTGTACCATGACCCCAGCAGGTGAGTGCAGATAGAGTTACACAGAGCAGGTGGAGTGCAGGTAGAGTACACAGAGCAGGTGAGTGGCAGGTTAGAGTACACAGAGCAGGTGAGTGCAGGTCGAGTACACCAGAGGCAGTGAGTCCAGGTAGAGTACACAGAGCAGGTGAGTCCAGGTAGAGTAACAGAGCAGGTGAGTGCAGGTAGAGTACACAGAGCAGGTGAGTGCAGGATAGAATACACAGAGCAGGTGAGTGGCCAGGTAGAGTACACAGAGCAGGTGAGTCCAGGTAGCAGAGTACACAGAGCAGGTGAGTCCAGGTAGAGTAACAAGAGCAGGTTGAGTGCAGGTAAAGTACAAGAGCAGGTGAGTGCAGGTAGGGTACACAGAGCAGGTGAGTGCAGGTAGAGGTTACACAGAGCAGGTGAGTGCAGGTAGAGTACACAGAGCAGGTGAGTCCAGGAGAGTACAAGAGCGTGAGTGCAGTAGGTAACAGAGAGCAGGGAGGCAGTAGAGTACAAGGCAGGTAGGCAGTAGGTACACAGAGCAGGTGAGGCAGGTAGAGTACACAGAGCAGGTGAGTGCAGGTAGGGTACACAGAGAGTGTGAGTGCAGGTAGAGTACACAGAGCAGGTGAGTGCAGGTAGAGTACACAGAGCAGGTGAGTGCAGGTAGAGTACAGCAGAGCAGTGAGTGCAGGTAGAGTAACAGAGCAGGTGTTTTGGTGGTTGTAGCCCGTTTCCCACACCTTTGTGTTAATGTTTTCAAATATGGCAAATACACCCAGTATGTTATGCAAATGAGGCACATATACTTTTCTTTATTTTAACACAACATTTTAAATAATAGCTGATACCTTAGAAAATGTACACTGTAAAAGTAGAAAGTCTCAAAGAGTCGTGGATTTTTAAAAATTGAAACATGAAAAGTAATGCACCTAACCTAAGATCAGATGTTTGAATGGGTTTTAATAAACAGAATGTACTCTGAAACCTAAAGTGGTTCTTCAACTTAAAACATTGTTTTGTTGTTTTAAAAAAGTGTTGTGAAAACACCTTTGGGGATTTCCCTGGGTGTATTGCAGCCCCAAGTATGGGCTCAGTGGTAGAGCATAGCTCTTACAACCCCAGGGTTACGGGTCTCATTCCCAACCCAGGGTTACGGGTCTCATTCCCAACCCCAGGGTTACGGGTCTCATTCCCAACCCCAGGGTTATGGTCTCATTCCCACCCCAGGGTTATGGGTCTCATTCCCAACCCCAGGGTTATGGGTCTCATCCCAACCCAGGTTACGGGTCTCTTCCAACCCCAGGGTTACGGGTCTCATTCCCAACCCCAGGGTTACGGGTCTCATTCCCAACCCCAGGGTTATGGGTCTGCATTCCCAACCCCAGGGTTACGGGTCTCATTCCCAACCCCAGGGTTACGGGTCTCATTCCCAAGTCTTTGGCTTTAAAGGCGCTGCATGGTCAATCTGGGTCCGCATTTGGCCGTGCAGCGTTACCGTGAACGGTCTCTTGCGAAGTCGGGGCATTCATACGTCTTACGCAGTGCTGTTGAACAGAAGCTGCTGTGAAGGAAGTTGTCAAGGAAGTGAGTTGTGTTTATAAAGGACCTCCACCCCACCTACCGTCAACCAATCATGTCAACACCGAGGAGAGAGGTGAGGGAGGAGAGGTGAGGAGAGAGAGGAGAGGAGAGGGGAGGAGAGGAGAGGAGAGGAGAGGTGAGGAGGAGAGAGGAGAGGAGAGGGGAGGAGGGAGAGGAGAGAGAGGAGAGGAGAGTGAGAGGAGAGGGAGGAGAGGAGAGGAGAGGAGAGGAGAGGAGAGGAGGAGAGGAGAGGAGAGGGAGGAGGGAGAGAGAGGAGAGGAGAAGGAGAGGAGGAGGTGAATGAGGAGAGGAGAGGTGAGGTGAGGGGAGGAGAGGTGAGGAGAGGGGAGGAGAGGGAGGGTGAGGGGAGGAGAGGGGAGGAGTTGAGAGGAGAGGAGAGGAAGAGGAGAGGAGAGGAGAGGAGGAGGAGGAGAGGAGAGGAGAGGAGAGGAGAGGAGAGGAGAGGAGAGGAGAGTGAGGTGAGGTGAGGTGAAGTGAGGAGAGGAGATGTGAAGGAATGTAGAGGAAATGAGAGTAGAGGAGAGGAGAGGAAAGGAGAGGTGTGGTGAGAGGAAGATGTGAGGAGTGTAGAGAAAGGAGAGGAGAGGAAAGGAGAGGTGAGGGGAGGGAGTTGGCCATCCTTGTCAGACAGGAGAGATGCTGTAAGCCTGGCAGTCAGAATGTAGGAGTCACCTATGGAAACAAGGGTCACTGGATGTTTAACACCACAGTGTCTGTGTCATTTACTAATGCTTCATCTGGTTGAGGTAACATCCTGTGTCTTTGGTTGCCTTCTTTTCGCTCCCTCATCCATGCTCTCCCTCTCTCCTCTCTGGCATTTTGTATTCCCTTCCTCCCACTGTAATCCCTTCTCCTCTCCTCTCCTCTCCTCTCCTCTCCTCTCCTCTTCTCTCCTCTCCTCCCTCTCCTCTCCTCTCCTCTCCTCTCCTCTCCTCTCCTCTCCTCTCCCTCTTCATCTCCTCCCTCTCTTCTCATCTTCTTTTCCTCTAATCTCTCTTTCTCTTCCTTCCTCTCCACACCACCTCCTCTCCCCTCTCCTCTTCCTCCCTTCTCCCTCTTCCTCTTCCTCTCATCTTCCCTTCCTCTCCGTCTCTTCTCGTCTCTTCTCGTCTCTCCTCTTTCTCCTCTCTTCTCCTTTCCTCAATCTCCTCTCCTCTCTTCTCCTTTCCTCAATCTCCTCTCCTCTCTCCTCTTCTCTTCCTCTCCTCTCTAGCATCTCTCTCTCCTCTCGAGCCTAATGAACATTTATGGGGCTTTTCACCTAATGATGTACTTATTTTTCAGTGTTCACTACTACAAGGTGTTGCCCTCTGCCCTCTCAGCCAC
>NW_019945201.1:0-796 GCF_002910315.2 Salvelinus sp. IW2-2015
CACGTCCTTAGCCAAAGTGGACCACCAGTACTTCCCACTAAGACAGCGCACTGTCCGACCTATGCCCGGATGACCAGAGGAGGGTGACGTGTGGGCCCAATAGATCAAACGGTCACGGACAGCAGACAGAACATACAGACGCCYAGCTGGACATTGGAGGGGAGTGGGCTCTGTACGTAACGCCCGCTCGATGTCCGCGTCCAGCTCCCACACTACCGGTGCCATCAGGCAAGAGGCCGGGAGTATGGGGRTGTGATCCATGGCCTTGACGACAGCCAACAGCTCCCGGTCCCCCACGTCATAGTTTCGCTCTGCTGAGCTAAGCTTCTTCGAAAAGAAGGCACAGGGGCGGAGCTTTGGTGGCGTACCCGAGTGCTTAGAGAGYACGGCTCCTATCCCACTTTCGGACGCGTGCACCTCCACTATGAACGCCAAAGAAGGATCCGGATGAGCCAGCACGGGAGCCGGGGTAAACAGAGCTCTCAGCTGACCAAAAGCCCTGTCTGCCTCCGCCAACCACTGCAAACGCACCGGTCCCCCMTTCAGCAGTGAGGTAATCRGAGCCGCTAACTGACCAAAGCMYYGGATRAACCTCCGGTTGTAGTTGGCAAATCCTAGAAACTGCTGCACTTCCTTTACCGTGGTGGGAGTCGGCCAATTACGCACGGCTGAAATGCGGTCACTCTCCATCTCCACCCCTGAAGTGGAAATGCGGTAGCCTAGGAAGGAGACGGACTGCTGGAAGAACAGCCATTTTTAGGGCTTAACGTACAGGTCATGCTCCAACAGTTGACCA
>NW_019945201.1:6356-7592 GCF_002910315.2 Salvelinus sp. IW2-2015
TGTGCAGCGCATCAAGTTATAAGGCAAGCAGACGCCTGTTAAACCAAAAGTATGAAATTAGCACTGTGTGGTTGATGACTCATTCCAGTATGTAAGTGGCACCTCACTCATGGGGTTGATAATTACAGGAACAGTCGATACCTAAATGTATGTACAAGCCCGTAATATGAGGTATATGTGATAAATGACACAGAACCCCAGGTGTAATAGTTAGAAATTCCTGAGGGTCTAATGGAACCTTGTGTGAGGAACTTGGTTATATATTAGGATGAACCAAGTCAGTACTGAGGTACTGGATGACAAGTGATTGAGGGAAGCCACAGGTTTTAAAGAAATGTTGTGTGTGGTGTTCTTACCTGAGGGAAGACACTGGATTTATGTATGGTGTTCTTACTGGAGGGAAGACACTGGATTTATGTATAGTGTTCTTACCTGAGGGAAGACACTGGATTTATGTATGGTGACCTTACCTGAGTGTAGACACTGGATTTATGTATGGTGACCTTACCTGAGTGTAGACACTGGATTTATGTATGGTGACCTTACCTGAGTGTAGACACTGGATTTGTTTTGATATATGTATAATTGCTTGGATTATAGATTTGGTGTGGGACAATTGTTGTATGAGTTGATCTAGACTGGTATAGACAGCAACTAGTACAAGAAGGGATACATTTGTGAATTGCGTATTGGGAAAGACATGTTGTGAGTTTTCTCTTCCATTACACCTACAAGAGAGGAGACAGGGAGAACCTGTACTGAAGTTAAAATACAATTGAAACCAATTGACCAAAAGAAACAAGTGTTATTTTCTTCTCAGGAGGCCAAGTCTGAATATTTTATGTCTGTTACCACTGATAACCTGAATGACCCTAGAAGGTTTTGGAAGGCTATTAAGTCTATGTCTGGTAACAGTAATGTTAATGAATTACCGTCATATGTTTTGAAGGACTCTGTTGCTGTATATGACAAAACTGAAATGCTGAATTGCTTCAATGAGCACTTTGTATCATCTGGTAGGCTGTTTGATTCAGTGTCCTCTGTCTCTGTACAACCCTGTGTGGATGAACCAGTGTCCTCTGTCTCTGTACAGCCCTGTGTGGATGAACCAGTGAGAGCTGCTCAAACCTTTAGATTTTTGCCATTCTCAGTGGTACATAAAGCCCTGAAATCCTTAGATCAGAGAAAGCCTGCAGGTCCTGATCTTTTGGATCCCTGCTTTTTAAATCTGGCAGC
>NW_019945201.1:10590-12033 GCF_002910315.2 Salvelinus sp. IW2-2015
GTTTTGGAGATATTGCAATTGCTGCTAAATCCCTACCAAGAATGTCAAAAGGAGCTGAAGTCTGGATAAGAGAATTTGAAACAAGGCACGGCCACCAGACCCTTTGCCTTGGAGATATGAAGGCAATTTTATCCCGGGTTCTCACCCATGGACAGTTCACTGATGTAATGATCCGTTGTGGGTTAATGGCTCAACCCGCTGAGCTGGAGTTAAGCCAGTACACACAACAGCTATGAGACTGCTTGAGAGATATGTTCCCTACCATGCGAGACATGAGTAGAGTATCAGACTATACATTTGGACCCGACTCAGATTTCRGAGATTAGATAGATAACCTGAAACAGAAATGGCTTGAGGAGTTGGGAAAGTGCCATGACCATTCTGAAGCCACCGAGAACTTGTTTTATGACAGAGCCTGCCGCAACCTCACAGAATAAGTACAGACGCAAATGAGGGATGTCGTGGGCTGGGATAGAAAGGCAGGTAGGGAACGCAAGAAATATATGCTGCCAGAACTGGCTTCGTGATAAGAAAGCAGAGAAATCAAGAAAACAGGGGCTTGATGGTGCAGTAAAAAAGGCCCTATTGGCTCAATTGGAGAAGAGTAATACAGGAGGTGAGCCTGACATGGTGATGATGAACACTCCTGCTCCTACAGTGCCCCCAAGTGGACATGCGCCGCAACCACAGCCCATAGTACCTTATGCACAATTTCCCCCTCAGACCTATGGGAACCCACAACCATGTGGCCCACCATCACCCAGAATGCCACCTATGCAATGCTGGGGTTGTGGACAATTTGGACACACGAGGAACCAATGTCCACAAAATCCTCAATATCAAGGATGGGCTACAACACCTGGAGTGAACCGAAGAAGGAGAGGACATTTCAGAGGAGGAAACAGAGGAGGATACCAACAACAAGGTGGATATCAGCAGCAACCCAAAATCTATGGAGCATCTCCCCAGCAGGCACAAGGTTACCAGCCTGGTCCTGGCCACCAGGAGGACGTGGAGGAAATCAACCACCGAGAGGAAGAAGAGGAGGTGTCTGGCCACAAGGAAATCAGAACACCTTTTCCTGACGATCAGCAATACAGAGGCCCAGACCCTTTCCTCCAGTGTCCCCAGTACATATTCGAAGATGGGAAAAAGGACCTGACCTCTCTGACACTGCCCTGACTTATGCTGACTTGGAGCTTTTCGTTGACGGTCCTGCATATATAGATCAAACTACACTACAGGGAAGAAACATGCAGGGTTTGGTATTGTGACAGTTGATAGAACCACTCACATACAACAACCATTACCAGATACTTTCTCAGCTCAACAGGCTGAACTTTTGGCACTAACCACTGCCTGTAAAATGGGAGAAGGGAAAAGGGTTACAACTTTAGGACAGCTAAACTCTTGTCTTGAGAACGAATGGATACTATTGTAACA
>NW_019945201.1:12941-14114 GCF_002910315.2 Salvelinus sp. IW2-2015
ATAAATGTTTTCTTGTGCCACAGACACAGTTGGATACGGGATATTTAAATACAGCAAGAAAACAAATGAAACACGCATTATCTAGTGTTGTGGAAATATTGGTCCAATAATATTTCTCAGATACCGGAACTTGTGAATTCAAATAGATTTTATTACAAAGTAACAAGCCGAGTTTATCCATGGAGCAACTGACTTTTCCAGTCTCAGCATACTCCTTTTATACAGTTTCATCCTTACATAACATACGTAGTTACTCCTCTTTATGTAAATGATTAATACACCATTATCTTTTTGTCTCACTTCTGATTTATTTACGCCCATCTTAGATTATATAGGTGTCGTCACCATAGTACAAATACAAAATGTTCCTAAATCTGAAAAGATTTGGCATGGGTCCTCAGATCTTCAAAAGGTTCTACAGCTGCATCACTGCCTGGTATGGCAGGTATTTGCATTGTGTGCCCCCCGCTGCTGCTACTCTCTGTTTATCATATATGCATAGTCAATTTAACTATACATTCATGTACATACTACCTCAATTGGGCCGACCAACCAGTGCTCCCACTCATTGGATAACCGGGCTATCTGCATTGTGTCCCACCCATGTACCTGAATCTGAAATGACCTTAATGATCTTTCTTACCACTATTACTATGGGGTTCTAATCCCCCTCTTTCAAAATCCCAACTGTGATTTGTTTTAAACAATTTAATTCATATTTACAGATGGCATACAAGTTTGTTATTAAGGCACATGAAAGTTCACATGTTCCAGAAAACATTTCTGCCAAAAAACTAACTTTGATCAAAAAATGTTTACGTTCAAATGCCTCTCCTGCGAAGTAGTGACGCGCGACATATGCCGAGTTTCCTGAAACGAGTCACAAATGTGATAGGCTGAAGTTTCAGAAGGACAGGATGAGGCAAGTGTCTTGTGATCCTTTCCACCCTGCTGTGGTGTGTGGGTGGATGTGTATGTGTGCACTCGTACACACCTGTTTTTAGGTGTGGATAAGTGACAGCATACATGTACTGGTTTGTATGTGATCTGTTGACTGTCTTTACTCCCCCTCACTGTAGAACTGACCACAATACAGAGAATCTGGTTGCAAGAGCAAAAATATATGTTAATGGACTTATACAGTAGGGAGTCAAAGAAATTTATAATTTATTG
>NW_019945201.1:15248-23323 GCF_002910315.2 Salvelinus sp. IW2-2015
ATCGCTCCGTTTGGAGCCCATCTTATGTTGTGAGTTTACAGATGTAGGATCTTAATTCGACCAGGTTGCATACAAGCATAAAAAATACCTGCAGCATCCTGGAAATGTGGATTATTTTTTTTATATTTATTTTATAATATTTTTTTTATTTTATTTATATATACTTATTAAAATTTTTTTATTTTTTTTTATTTTTAATCTTTTATTTTTTATTTTTAAAATTTTTTTTTTTTTTGTATATATAATGTCTGGAATTATTTTAGGGTTTATACATTTGTCTTTAGGGGTAGTTTAGTCTGACAAACTAGGGCTAGTTTAGTCTGTGCAAAAATTATGGCAGTTTAACCATTTTAAAACATTACAATACATTCAGACTGTGTGCCCTCAAGCCCCTACTCCACCACTACAGCATATATACAGTACAAATTCAATGTGTACGTGTGTGTATGCGCCGATGTTTGTGTTGCTTCACAGTCCCCGCTGTTCCATAAGGTGTTTTTTTTATCTAATTTACTGCTTGCATGAGTTACTTGAGTGGAATAGACTTCCATTGTCATGACTCTATTTAGTGCTTTTGCTTCCTGTCACGCCTGACTTTAGTTAATTTTGCTTTCTTTATTATTTGGTTTGGTCAGGGTGTGACAAGGTGGTTTGTTTAGTTTTGATTGTCTAGTTTTTTTTGTCTTGTCCATGTTTAGTTGCCTGGATGCACTACGTAGGGGCCCTGTTTTCACTTTGGAAAAAATCGTGCCCAAATTAAACGCCTCGTACTCTATTCTGATCATACAATATGCATATTATTATTACTATTGGATAGAAACACTCTGAAGTTTCTAAAACTGTTTGAATTATATCTGTGAGTAAAACAACTCATTTGGCAGCAAACTTCCATTAAGGAGATGAAAAATCTGAAAACGAGGCTCTGTTTCAGGGCCTGCCTATTCAATGCTTTTATTTATCGATATGTATGCACTTCATACGCCTTCCACTAGATGTCAACAGGCAGTGGAAGTGGAATGGGGTGTCTGCTTGATCTTAGGTCGAATAAGAGCTTTTGAGTGACAGGTCCGGTATTTTCTTTGTCTTCGACGGCGCGCGGGGAGCTCGACATTGTCTTCTGAAAAGCGTTCGGTATACACGGCGGAATATCTCCCCGGTCCTCTGATGATATATTTAAAGATTTGCAGCTACTACGAAATCTAGTGCACATTCCTGCGAACAAAAAACAAATATAAAAGTGGCTATACATGATGTTATATACCGACATGCTCGATAGCTTCAAGATCACTCGAATGAGTCCTTGTCAAAGTGTTAGTGATTAATTGTATATCTTTTGCTTGGTTTTGTCTGAAACTAATTGCCTTTTGTTGAAAGCGATTCTCCAATGTTAATTAACTGGATAATTTTGTTTCATGAAGGTTATGGTCACACACCATTTACAACTTAACTGCTACGCAGTCATTCGACTACAATGCTAGGATGTGTCTACACCACTGCACATTGAAGGGGRGACTCTGAAGTGCATGAGTAAATTGAAGTTAAACTGGGAACTTGGAAAATAACAGGTAAACATTGGGAAATGGGGACATTTTAAAAGCATTTAGGATATCTATATTTTTCAGTTTTGATGATCTGATGTTGACAACAACGTAACAGTATATATTTAGCATTTACTGGCGGGGGGAAACTATTTTTTTTAAAGGGGAGTATGGCCGAACCCACCCAAAGCCCCCAAATAAAAATTCTAACACAGTAACCATTATTATGGACAGGAATGTAACAGAAACTAGGTGTCCATGTGTGATACAGTAGATCAGGACCGTTTCTAGCATTCTGGTGGCCCTAAGCTAGATTTGCCCACCTCGAGGGAAAACATTTCAGTGGCCCCCTCATGGCAGGGGAGTGAAAAATGTGCAACTTTAAAGTTAATGTCATGCAATTCTACAAATTTTGCCATGGGGCGGAGAAACCTTTGAAGTTATAAAGCTAATTACTTCCAGTTCTACACATTGTGACATGGGATGACAGCCCCTTATGATGCTTATGCCTAGAAACGGTACTGCAGTAGATGTATTAGATACTTATTTACAGTAACATGATGTGTGATAAATAAAGGACATCCTGAAAGAAACAGTATTTCTGTGAGACATACAGAGAGCCAGTGGTGTAGTTTCAGTGTGTCTGCAGAAGACTGTACAACCCATCCGGCTGGGCTGAGGTTGCTGGTCTGTCGGGGATTGAGCTGTATACGTGGTACGTATCAGACTAGAGAAAATAAACATACAGTTTAACTGTATCCTTCAGTCCTTTAATTCTACAGTAATGTAAATGTAATGTAATTTAAAAGGATGTAACATCAATCTGAAACTGAGAGCCGTTCACAATCACCAAACACAGTGGGTGATTCTGAACTTACATTGTCTTTTTCAGATGACTGTCCATTCTCTTCAACAGGGCCTGTACAACACAGAGGGAGCCTGAGTTAGAGTTTCTGTGTATTTGTGTGCGTTTGTGCGTGTGTGTGTGCCCTTACACGTAAGTGTGGGTGTGGTTGTGTGTGTTACTTTGCTGTTCTTAATGTTACTTCACACTTCTCTTCCTGTCTCAAACCACCTTGTAGACTTACAGCTCTGTTCTCACGCTTTCAAGATGCTCTGTCAAACACTTTATTTTATGTTTTACGTTAGTACGTTTGACATTGAGTGACAAAGATTTATTGTGCTGAGGGTCCCAAATTCCCGTCCCAGGTCGGGAAAACAGGGACAGACGACAATCTGATACAAACTCACCTGGGGGCAGTAACGTGGACGGTACAGTGGTGATGAGAGAATAGATCCCAGAATCCTTTAAGGCCAACATGCCTGCACAGCTCACAGCTCCCATCACCAAATCACCTACAACATAAACAAAATKAAAATGWAATKASAATTTGTGTTTGTACATGCATGTGTGTAGTTGTGTTAGTAGTGTGTGCAGTGTTTGRTGTATTTTGTTTGGAMCRTACATTGGCTGTGATCATCCTGTCTGGCTGTAGGTCTGTACAACATAAAAGTATAAGAAGGTTGTGGTAAGAACATCTCATCATGGACAATACAGAACTAAAGGTTGATACAATCTGCATCATATTCACAAGGGGAATTCTTACCTCTGAGAATGTTTCTCTGAAAAACAAATTAGGCCATATTGAATATAGCCTACCCTAAACAATATCACCAAAAGGAGATGATAGATTAATCCATGTCAAAGGCACTTACATTAATATGACAAAGGAATCTGTTTTCAAAATATTTGGTATGCAGAATCAGAAGTACTCGCTGTCAATCCCATCAGGAACACGCCCACTCCAGAAGCCATACCCACTGCTGCCTGCCATAATTGCACTGCTGTTTGGTGATATAATATCAGGAGAGGTCATGAGCTCTTAATCCCATTGTAAATACTTAAATGGTAGACAGGAAATGATTGTGGACTACAGAAAAAGGAGGCCTATGCACGCCCCCGTTCTCATCGATGGGGCTGTAGTGGAGCAGGTTGAGAGATTCAAGTTTGTTGGTGTCCACATCACCAACAAACTATCATGGTCCAAACACACCAAGACAGTCGTGAAGAGGGCACGATTGAAAGCATCCTGTCGGGCTATATCACCGCCTGGTACAGCAGCTGCACCGCCCGCAACGCTCTCCAGAGGGTGGTACCCGCCCTCCAGGACACCTACAGCACCCGATGTTAAATGAAGGCCAAATAGATTATCAAGGACATCAACCACTGCCTGTTCACCCCGCTACCATCCAGAAGGTGAGGTCAGTACAGGTGCATCAAAGCTCGGACCGAGAGACTGAAAAACAGCTTCTATCTCAAGGCCATCAGACTGTAAGGCACGACGCTGGAGATGAAGCAGGTACAGGGAGTGGACATTTAATTAGACATAGGACAGGACAGCGTCTGAACAGGAACACACAACGCCATTAATGCTGACACAGGGATCCAACCAAAGAAATAGACATATATAGGAGGGGCAATCAACAATGTAATGCAGTCCAGGTGAGTCCAATGATGCGCTGCTGCCCGTGATGGTGACCGGTGATGAAGCAGAGGTGCGCATAACGATGGTGACAGGTGTGCGTAATGAAGGCAGCCTGGTGCCCTCGAGCGCCAGAGCGGGAGAGCGGGATCAGGAGTGACACAGACTGTTAAACAGCCATCACTAGCACATCAGTGGCTGCTGCCTATAAGCATAGACTAGAACTCACTGGCCACTTTAAGGAATGGAACACTAGTCACTTTAATAAGGTTGACATTTCTGGCATTACTCATCTCATATGTATATACTGTATTCTATACTATTCTACGGTATCTTAGTCACTTAATGATGTTTACATATCTTGCATTACTCATCTCATATGTATATACTGTATTCTATACTATTCTACGGTATCTTAGTCACTTAATGATGTTTACATATCTTGCATTACCCATCTCATATGTATTATATACTATTCTACGGTATCTGAGTCACTTAATGTTTACATATCTGGCATTACTCATCTCATATGTATATACTGTTTTCTATACTATTCTACGGTATCTAATTCACTTAATAATGTTTACATATCTTGCATTTCTCATCTCATATGTATATACTGTATTCTATACTATTCTGCTGTATCTTAGTCCGTTCCGCTCTGACATCGCTCGTCCATACATGTACAGTATATGGTCTTAAATCATTCCTACTTAGCTTTGTGTGTATTGGGTATATGTTGTGAAATTTGTTAGATATTACTTGTAGATGTTACTGCACTCTCAGCACTAGAAGCACAAGCATTGTTCTACACCCGCAATAACAGCTGCTAATCACATGTGACCAATAACATTTGATTTGATTTGATCACAGGGGCCAAGCTTCCTACCATCCAGGACCTCTATACCAGGCGGTGTCAGAGGAAGGCCCAAAAAATTGCCAAAGAGTCCAGCCACCCTAGACACAGACTGTTCTCTCTGCTACCGCACGGCAAGCGGTACCAGAGCGCAAAGGCTTTTTAAACAGGTCAACATTCACAAAGAAGGATTACCAGGCCGTGTACTCAAAGCACCAACTGGCAAGTGTCTTCACTGACATTTTCAACCTCTCCCTGGTCGAGTCTGTAATACCTACATGTTTCAAGCAGGCCACCATAGTCCCTTTGCTCAAGGAAGAAATGGTAACCTGCCTAAATGATTAACGCCCCGTAGCACTCACGTCGGTAGCCAAGAAGTGCTTTAAAAGGCTGGTCATGGCTCACTTCAATTTGCATACCGCAGCAACAGATTCACAGATGACGCAATCTCAATCGCACTCCACACTTCCCTTTCCCACCTGGACAAAAGGAACACCTATGTGAGAATGCTGTTCATTAACTACAGCTCAGCATTCAACACCATAGTGCCCAAGAAGCTCATCACTAAGCTAAGGACCGTGGGACAAAACACCTCCTTCTGCAACTGGATCCTGGACTTCCTGACGAGTCTCCCCCAGGTGGTAAGGGTAGGCAACAACACGTCTACCACACTGATCATCAACACAGGGGCCCCTCAAGGGGTGTGTGCGTAGTCCCCTCCTGTACTCCCTGAGCACCCACAACTGTAAGGCCAAACACAACTCCAACACCATCATTAAGTTTGCTGACAAGAAAACAGGCCCCCATTAACAATGACAAGGCTGGAGCAGGTCGAGAGTTTCAGGTTTCTTGGTGTCCTCATCACCAACGAACTATCATGGTCCAAACACACCAAGACAATGGTGAAGACTGACTCAGGAGGCTGAAAAGATTTGGCATGGGTCCCCAGATCCTCAAAAAGTTCTACAGCTGCAACACAGAGAGCATCCTGACTAGTTGCATCACTGCCTGGTATGGCAACTGCTCGGCTTCTGACCGTTTGGCGCTACAGAGGGTAGTGTGTACGGCCCAGCACATCACTGGGGCCAAGCTTCCTGCCATCCAGGACCTATATAATAGGCGGTGTCAGAGGAAAGCCCATAAAATTGTCAAAGACTACAGTCACCCAAGTCATAGACTGTTTTCTCCGCTACAGCACGGCAAGCGGTACCGGAGCACCAAGTCCAGGACCAAAAGGCTCCTTAACAGCTTCTACCACCAAGCCATAAGACTGTTGAACAATTAATCAAATGGCCACCGGACTATTTACATTGACCCCCACCACCACCCCACATTTGTTTTGTACACTGCTGCTACTCGCTGTTTATTATCTATGCATAGTCAATTCACCCCTACCTACAGTACATGTACAAATTACCTCAACTAACCTGTACCCCCGCACACTGCGGGTACCCACTGTACCTGTACCAACTAACCTGTACCAGTACCCACTGTATATAGCCTCGTTATTGTTGTTTTATTGTGTTACTTTTATTGTTTTTTACTTTAGATTATTTGGTAAATATTTTCTTAACTCTTCTTGAACTGCACTGTTGGTTAAGGGCTTGTAAGTAAGCATTTCACGGTGAGGTCTACACTTGTTGTATTCGGCGCATGTGACAAAAAAAGTTTCATTTTATTTGAATTAATCTATTGCATTATCTACAATATCTAAATTATAGTTTTAACCATGTTTTGAGAATATAGTTTTTCTTGACATTTATCTTGTTTACAAACATTGGAGGTAAACAAGCTTATAGTTTTGGTTCTGATGGGGAACGACAGTTTCACTAAGCTCGTCATGAGGCATTTTTAAGTTATATTCTTCAAGAATCAGTAGGAGACATCTAATGTTGCAAAATATCAGCTGTTAACAACAAATACAGTGGGGCAAAGTATTTAGTCAGCCACCAATTGTGCAAGTTCTCCCACTTAAAAAGATGAGAGAGGCCTGTAATTTTCATCATAGGTACACTTCAACTATGACAGACAAAATGAGAAAAAATCAAGAAAATCACATTGTAGGATTTTTAATGAATTTATTTGCAAATTATGGTGGAAAATAAGTATTTGGTCACCTACAAACAAGCAAGATTTCTGGCTCTCACAGACCTGTCAGTTCACACTCCAACTCCACTATGGCCAACCAAAGAGCTGTCAAAGGACACCAGAAACAAATTGTAGACCTGCACAGGCTGGGAAGACTGAATCTGCAATAGGTAAGCATCTTGGTTTGAAGAAATCAACTGTGGGAGCAATTATTTAGGAAATGGAAGACATAACAAGACCACTGTAATCTCCTCGATCTGTGGGCTCCACGCAAGATCTCACCCCGTGGGTCAAATTATCACAAGAACGGTGAGCAAAAATCCCAGAACCACACGGGGGACCTAGTGAATGACCTGCAGAGAGCTGGGACCAAAGTAACAAAGCCTACCATCAGTAACACACTACGCCGCCAGGGACTCAAATCCTCCAGTGCCATACGTGTCCCCCTGCTTAAGCCAGTACATGTAAAGGCCTGTCTGAATGCTAGAGAGCATTTGGATGATCCAGAAGAAGATTGGGAGAAGTATTATGGTCAAATGAAACAAAATAGAACTTTTTGGTAAACTCATCGTCGTGTTTGAGGACAAAGAATGCTGAGTTGCATCCAAAGAACACCATAACCTACTGTGAAGCATGGAGGTGGAAACATCATGCTTTGGGGCTGTTTTCTGCAAAGGGACCAGGACGACTGATCCGTGTAAAGGAAAGAATGAATGGGGCCATGTATCGTGAGATTTTGAGTGAAAACCTCCTTCCATCAGCAAGGGCATTGAAGATGAAACGTGGCTGGGTCTTTCAGATGACAAATGATCCCAAACACACCGCCCGGGCAACGAAGGAGTGGCTTCGTAAGAAGCATTTCAAGGTCCTGGAGTGGCCTTGCCAGTCTCCAATCTCAACCCCATAGAAAATCTTTGGAGGAGTTGAAAGTCCGTGTTGCCCAGCAACAGCCCCAAAACATCACTGCTCAGAGGAGATCTGCATGGAGGAATGGGCCAAAATCACAGCAACAGTGTGTGAAAACCTTGTGAAGACTTACAGAAAACGTTTGCCTCTGTCATTGCCAACAAAGGGTAATAACAAAGTTGGAAAACTTTCTATATTGCACCA
>NW_019945201.1:23348-33733 GCF_002910315.2 Salvelinus sp. IW2-2015
ACCTGTAACTTCTTCTTTAAGAGGCTCTCTGTCCTCCACTCGTTACTGTATTCATGGCACCTGTTGAACTTGTTATCAGTATAAAAGACACCCGTCCACAACCTCAGTCACACTCCAAACTCCACTATGGCCAAGACCAAAGAGCTGTCAAAGGACACCAGAAACAAATTGTAGACCTGCACCAGGCTGGGAAGACTGAATCTGCAATAGGTAAGCATCTTGGTTTGAAGAAATCAACTGTGGGAGCAATTATTTAGGAAATGGAAGACATAACAAGACCACTGATAATCTCCCTCGATCTGGGGCTCCACGCAAGATCTCACCCCGTGGGTCAAAATTATCACAAGAACGGTGAGCAAAAATCCCAGAACCACACGGGGGACCTAGTGAATGACCTGCAGAGAGCTGGGACCAAAGTAACAAAGCCTACCATCAGTAACACACTACGCCGCCAGGGACTCAAATCCTCCAGTGCCATACGTGTCCCCCTGCTTAAGCCAGTACATGTAAAGGCCTGTCTGAAGTTTGCTAGAGAGCATTTGGATGATCCAGAAGAAGATTGGGAGAATGTCATATGGTCAGATGAAACCAAAATAGAACTTTGGTAAACTCAACTCGTCGTGTTTGGAGGACAAAGAATGCTGAGTTGCATCCAAAGAACACCATACCTACTGTGAAGCATGGAGGTGGAAACATCATGCTTTGGGGCTGTTTTTCTGCAAAGGGACCAGGACGACTGATCCGTGTAAAGGAAAGAATGAATGGGGCCATGTATCGTGAGATTTTGAGTGAAAACCTCCTTCCATCAGCAAGGGCATTGAAGATGAAACGTGGCTGGGTCTTTCAGCATGACAATGATCCCAAACACACCGCCCGGGCAACGAAGGAGTGGCTTCGTAAGAAGCATTTCAAGGTCCTGGAGTGGCCTTGCCAGTCTTCAGATCTCAACCCCATAGAAAATCTTTGGAGGGAGTTGAAAGTCCGTGTTGCCCAGCAACAGCCCCAAAACATCACTGCTCTAGAGGAGATCTGCATGGAGGAAGATGCCAAAATACCAGCAACAGTGTGTGAAAACCTTGTGAAGACTTACAGAAAACGTTTGACCTCTGTCATTGCCAACAAAGGGTATATAACAAAGTATTGAGAAACTTTTGTTATTGACCAAATACTTATTTTCCACCATAATTTGCAATAAATCATTAAAAATCCTACAATATGATTTTCTGGATTTTTTCCTCATTTTGTCTGTCATAGTTGAAGTGTACCTATGATGAAAATTACAGGCCTCTCTCATCTTTTTAAGTGGGAGAACTTGCACAATTGGTGGCTGACTAAATACTTTTTGCCCCACTGTAGCTACAGCGACAAAATATCATCATTAGCCCACATTTTCCGTATGAGACAGCAGAAACCTATCTGTGGTTTTCCTGTGAACAAGCTCCCACATCTACTTCTCTATTCAAACAACCCTCTCTGACAGTCACCATCTTCTGTGAAGTCAGACTAACAGTCTGTAGACTCTGATAAATGGCGTTATTCATCCCTGATATGGCTGGTCGTCTGTTTCTGGTCATCCTCCTTTTGGTGAGTTATTCCTCCATTCCAAGTTCCATCATCTGTTAGTGCTACAGGATTCTCTCTCCTCTAATATAGTTAGGAACTCTTCATTTATTTCTGAATCTCATGGCTGTAATAATTGTGTCTTATTCCATTGATCATCTTATTGATGTATTTTTCTCTATCATTTTATTTTTTCAGATCAGAATGACTACTGCTTGATAACATGTCCATGTCCATTGTAGTAATTATACTTCTGCAAAGTGTTCCTGTCTCATGTTTTATAAAAAAATGTAAATGGCACATTTTCTGATCAAGACTATTTTGTTATTTCCAGACACCTTCCAATACATCGAAGCCCAAGGTCAATACCAAGGTCATTGTGATGTTTATAACTGGAATTTCTTACCATTTATTTATTTTACTAAATAATATTACCATCAATCAATCAATCAACGTTCTTTAAACTACATAATTGTGGATACCCTTATCATCTAATACACAACAATGACTTAATTGTTTCTCTTTTTCAAAGGTATATCAAGTGCTACAATTATATAGTACTTACACTTTGAAAATTAATTCATAATTAAATGACAAGTGACACACTCCATCATCCCTCTGTCACAGACCTTCCTCCCAGTCTGAGAGTGAGGCCTGCAGTCAGAGAGAGAGAGAGACTAATTTTGTAAATGTCACTGTTATACCGTATCCATTGTGCTAGTTCTGAAAATGATATCTATGTCATATTTCATTAATGTCTTACTGTAGGATTTACTGTACTTACAAACAAATACTGATGTAGTTGAGCATTTTATTTATGGATTTTCCATACTGTTAGTATGTATGGATTACCTGTAATGTTTTTAAGTGCAACTTTCAAAGAAGCACACTATTCTTCTGATCTCAAAGACCCACCTCCTCCCAGGCTTGACCAAATACTTATTTTCCACCATAATTTGCAAATAAATTCATTAAAAATCCTACAATATGATTTTCTGGATTTTTTTCCTCATTTTGTCTGTCATAGTTGAAGTGTACCTATGATGAAAATTACAGGCCTCTCTCATCTTTTTAAGTGGGAGAACTTGCACAATTGGTGGCTGACTAAATACTTTTTTGCCCCACTGTAGCTACAGACGACAAAAATATCATCATTAGCCCACATTTTCCGTATGAGACAGCAGAAACCTATCTGTGGTTTTCCTGTGAACAAGCTCCACATCTACTTCTCTATTCAAACAACCCTCTCTGACAGTCACCATCTTCTGTGAAGTCAGACTAACAGTCTGTAGACGTCTGATAAATGGCGTTATTCATCCCTGATATGGCTGGTCGTCTGTTTCTGGTCATCCTCCTTTTGGGTGAGTTATTCCTCCATTCCAAGTTCCATCATCTGTTAGTGCTACAGGATTCTCTCTCCTCTTAATATTTTAGTTTAGGAACTCTTCATTTATTTCTGAATCTCATGGCTGTAATAATTGTGTCTTATTCCATTGATCATCTTATTGATGTATTTTTCTCTATCATTTTATTTTTTCAGATCAGAATGACTACTGCTTGATAACATGTCCATGAATCCATTGTAGTAAATTATACTTCTGCAAAGTGTTCCTGTCTCATGTTTTATAAAAAAAAATGTAAATGGCACATTTTTCTGATCAAGACTATTTTGTTATTTCCAGACACCTTCCAATACATCGAAGCCCAAGGTCAATACCAAGGTCATTGTGAGTGTTTATAACTGGAATTTCTTACCATTTATTTATTTTTTACTAAATAATATTACCATCAATCAATCAATCAACGTTCTTTAAACTACATAATTGTGGATACCCTTATCATCTAATACACAACAATGACTTAATTGTTTCTCTTTTTCAAAGGTATATCAAGTGCTACAATATATATAGTACTTACACTTTGAAAATTAATTCATAATTAAATGACAAGTGACACACTCCATCATCCCTCTGTCACAGACCTTCCTCCCAGTCTGAGAGTGAGGCCTGCAGTCAGAGAGAGAGAGAGACTAATTTTGTAAAATGTCACTGTTATACCGTATCCATTGTGCTAGTTCTGAAAATGATATCTTATGTCATATTTCATTAATGTCTTACTGTAGGATTTACTGTACTGTACAAACAAATACTGATGTAGTTGAGCATTTTATTTATGGATTTTCCATACTGTTAGTATGTATGGATTACCTGTAATGTTTTTTAAGTGCAACTTTCAAAGAAGCACACTATTCTTCTGATCTCAAAGACCCACCTCCTCCCAGGCTGACAGTCGGTTTCTGCAGTCATTAGAGAGAGATTCAGTTCAGCTGAGCTGTGAGACTCTTCCATCTGTCACAGCAGTTGATTCCCGATGGGTGGCCAATGTTCATTCGGGTCTCTCCAAGCAGGGTTCGTTAGTTCGGCTCTACCCGAGCAGGGTTCAGCTCTTCCTGCCGAGCAGGGATTGTTAGCCAATGGCTGGTCTGGTAGTCGATGGCTGGTTCGGTGTTCAATGGCAGGTCGCCTTCTGACCCTCGCTCTGCACCGGCCTGGCTGTGTGGTAGAGTTGGGTGTAGCCTCTCAGATGCGTCAGGTGTGTCCCCCGTGTCTGTTGTCGTGGGGGACAGAGAACCTACAATTAGAGCATGTACTGGCCAACAATTGGGGTCACACTCACAAGTTCGCAACAAGCACTTTCCTTTAGTAGTGCAATAGAGAGCATTGTGATTTGGTTCTTTCCCACAGTAGGCGACCAGCGGAGAGGAGCAGCGAGTTGGTCGAGAGGTCCCTGGTCCAGTTCCTTATAACTCTAGTTCTGGGGAGTAATTAGCAATTAGTTTGGGGCAGAGAGGAGGTGATAGAGAATTGACACCAGCTGTCTCAATATCACTTTAGTCCATGCTAATCTGTGGAATCACAGCACACAATACAAGCAAGCAAAAAACGTCCATGCGATTCAATTTGATTTCACATGTGAGAATATAAGGAATTAAGTGAAAGGCAATCGTTGTAAACACACAGCACACATGATTAAATGGCACTCATAAATAGGAATGATATGAAATAAGACATGCTGATACGTAATAAAAAGAGAATGGCAGGCTCTAGTTTAGTAGGAGTCAGTGTCACTTGTGACATATACATTACATTCAAATAGAGTGATACAACGCAAAGATGGCGCAAGAGAAAGGTTTAAAATATTCCTAACCAATTTTTTTTGTTTCTTTGCCATGTTTGTAACTTATTTTTTACTTATTTTGTGCATAATGTTTCTGCTACCGTCTCTAATGACCGAAAATAACTTCTGGACTGGCAAAATCCTTTTTCCTTTAACGAGTCCGACGAGCCCGACTTGAATGATAAACTGCTCTCCCGGGAACAAGCCCAGATCCTCGTCATTTGCATGAAGAGAAGGTGGAGATAAAGGGGCCAGAGGGCTAGCTGCCTTCTGAAAATTCGTAGGCGATTGAATATACCTCACGTCCTTCTGTTCTGCTAGCAAACGTGCAATCTTTGGAAAATAAAATCAATGACCTACGCGGAAGATTAACTTCTTCTTAATAGGGGCGCTATTTTCACTTTGGGAAAAAATCGTGCCCAAATTAAACGGCCTCGTACTCTGTTCTAGATCATACAATATGCATATTATTATTACTATTGGATAGAAAACACTCTGAAGTTTCTAAAACTGTTTGAATTATATCTGTGAGAAACAGAACTCATTTGGCAGCAAACTTCCAAACAGGAAGTGAAAATTCTGAAAATGGGGCTCTGTGTCAGGCCTGCCTATTCATTGCCCTTTATTATGGAATCTGTATCATTTCATAAGCCTTTCACTAGATGTCAACAGGGCGAGTAGAGTCGTGAATGGCGTGTGTCTAGCTTATAGTGAGATCCGAATGAAGCTTTTGGAGGACATCCGTCATTTCCTGAGTAGTATGCAACTGAGCGCATGCGAACCACACATACTTCGAAATGCGTTACGGTATACACGACGAAATGCTCGGCTCGGAGTTTTATTGATACATATGAGAAAAAACCATATAAAACATCATAAAGTTGGATTTCAACCGAGTTTTGACCAGTTATTTCAACGGTTATTATGGACTTTTGAATTTTTCGTTCCATGCGCTAAGAGTTATTGACATGTGCGCTCACATGGCTAGCCAAAGTTGCTAATTCGACAGAAGAATATGGACATTCTAAAACAAAACAACGATTTTATTCTGGAACTAGGACTCCTTGCACTACATTCTGATGGAAAGATCATCAAAGGTATAGAGAATATTATGATGCTATTCTTCGTTTTTGTGTTTATGTTGGCTCCAACAAGGCGGAGAATTGTTGGGCGCTGTCTCACAATATGCATGCGTACGTTGTACTAGCGAGTTTTTTTGAAAATCTAACACAGCGGTTGCATAAGAACAGTTGATCTTTCATTGCTGTACAAACATGTATTTTTTGAAAGTTTATGATGTGAGTTTTTTTTTAGGATTACGTGACTGTCAATTTCCGGAATGTTGCCGTGCATTATGGCACGTATTCACAATGAAACCCGTATTTTACACTCTAATATAACATTTTCGAACAAAACATAAATGTATTGTAAACATTGATTTATAAAGGTATCTGAGGAAGTGTGTTCAAAGGTTTATGATTAATTTTCTATGTAGTGTGGGTTGTGAAAAGCTATGTATGGCGGTGAATAAATGGCGTTGTGTGTTTGGCTATTGTGGTGAGCTAATATAAATATATATTGTGTTTTCGCTGTAAAACATTTTAAAAATCAGAAATGATGGCTGGATTCACAAGATGTTTATCTTTCATTTGCTGTATTGGACTTGTGATTTCATGAAATTATATTATATGATATCCCTGTCGCGCTAGGCTATGCTAGTCAGCTTTTTGATGAGGATGATCCCGGATCCGGGAGGCGGGGTCCGTAGAACTACCAAAGGGACATTCAAAACTGTAATATCTTATGCTTCACAGAGTCGAGGCTGAACGACGATATTATCAACAAACGCTGTATCGGCAAGATAGAACAGCGACGTCTGGTAAGACAAGGGGTGACAGACTATGTATTTTTTTTAAATAACAGCTGGTGCACGATAGCTAAGGAAGTCTTGAGGTTTTTTTCGCCTGAAGTAGAGTATCTCATAATAAGCTGTAGACCAAAACTCTCTAGGTAGATAGTTATCTGTATTTTTCATAGCTGTCTACATACCATCACAGAATGATGCTGGCACTAAGACCGCACTGAATGAGCTGTATTCCGCTGTAAGAAAACGCTCACCCAGAGGTGGCGCTCCAAGTAGCCAGTGACTTTAACTTCTCTGGAATAGGTGGCAGTATTTTCACGTCCGGATGAAAAGCGTGTCCAAAGTAAACTGCCTGCTACTCAGGCCCAGAACCTAAGATATGCATAGTATTAGTAGATTTGGATATCAAACACTCTCAAGAGTCTAAAACTGTTTGAATCATGTCTGTGAGTACAGAACTTATTTGATAGGCGAAACCCAGAGGACAAACCATTCAGATTTTTTGTTGTTGTTGAGGTCACTCTCTTTTCAAATGTTTTCATTGGGAATCCAGATTTCTAAGGGACCTTATTGCAGTTCCTATCGCTTCCACTGGATGTCAACAGTCTTTAGAAATTGGTTGAGGTTTTTTCTTTGAAATGAAGAGGTAACACTGTTCAGAATGAGGGTAGAGGGAAGTGTACTCTGTTAGAGGCGCGTGACCTGAAAGCACGCTCCACTTTGTTTTCCTCCGGAATTGAACACAGTATATCCCGTCTTCAATTTTATAGAATATTTTACGTAAAAAAATACCTAAAATTGTATTACAACAGTAGTTTGAAATGTTTGGACAAAGCTTACAGGTAACTTTTAAGATATTTTGTAGTCATGTTGCGCAAGTTGGAACCGATGTTTTTCTGGATCAAACGCGCCAAATAAATGGACATTTTGGATATATATCGACGAAATTAATTGACCTGAAGAAGCTCGTCAAAGGTAAGGCATGAATTATATTTTCATTTCTGCGATTTATGTCGTGCCTGGAGGGTGGAATATGATAGTCTGTGTATGTTTGGTGGGGTGCTATCCTCAGATAATAGCATCATTTGCTTTCGCCGTAAAGCATTTTTGAAATCTGACACGTTGGCTGGATTCACAACATGTGTTGCTTTAATTTGGTATATTGAATGTGTGATTTCATCAAAGTTGAATTTTTATAGTAATTTATTTGAATTTGGCGCTCTGCATTTTCACTGGATGTTGGTCAGTTGGGACGCTACCGTCCCACATATCCCAGAGAGGTTAATTTCTTGCCGCACGGATCCCTTTAGCGGGATCATTTTCGTAGCGCCAAATTCAAAAAGAAATACTAAGAATATTTATAATCATGAAATCACAAGTGAAATATACCAAAACACAGCTTAGCTTGTTGTTAATCCACCTATCGTGTCAGATTTTGAAAATATGCTTTACAGCGAAAGCAATCCAAGCGTTTGTGAGTTTATCAGTCACCAGACACAACAGTAAGAACAGCTAGCCTCAAATTAGCTTGGTCACGAAAGTCAGAAAAGCAATAAAATNAATCGCTTACCTTTGATAATCGTTGGATGTTTGCACTCACGAGACTCCCAGTTACACAATAAATGTTGTTTTTGTTCGATAAAGATTAGTTTTATAACCAAAAACCGCCATTTGGTTTGCGCGTTATGTTCAGAAAACCACAGGCTCGTTCCAGTCCTGAAAGGCAGACAAATTCCAAAAAGTATCCGTAATGTTCGTAGAAACATGTCAAACGTTTTTTATAATCAATCCTCAGGTTGTTTTTAACATACATAATCGATAATATTTCAACAGGACGGTAACCTATTCAATAATACAGAGAAAGAAAATGTCGAGCTACAACTCTCGCGCGCAGGAACTAATCAAAGGAGACCTGACGCGTTTTGAAGAATCTCGCTCATTTTTCAAAATAAAAGCTTGAAACTATGTCTAAAGCCTGGTCACAGCCTGAGGAAGCCATTGGAAAAGGAATCTGGTTGATACCCCTTTAAATAGAGGGGCAGGCAACGGAACAGGGATTTTTCCAAATTAAAGGCACTTCCGGGTTGGATTTCCTCAGGTTTTCACCTGCAAAATCAGTTCTGTTGCACTCACAGACAATATTTTGACAGTTTTGGAAACTAGAGTTTTCTATCCTAATCTGTCAATTATATGCATATTCTAGCATCTGGACCTGAGAAATAGTCAGTTTACCTTGGGAACGTTATTTTTTCCAAAGATAAAAATTCTGCCCCGTACCTGAAAGAAGTTAATGCAGGGCAACGTAAATCCGACTATCAGCATGTTAAATGTGCAACCAGAGGGAAAAACTCTGTACCACCTTTACTCCACACACAGAGACGCATACAAAGCTCTCCCTTGCACTCCATTTGGCAAATCTGACCATAATTCTATCCTCCTGATTCATGATTACAAGCAAAAATGAAAGCAGGAAGCACCAGGAAGCACCAGTGACTCAATCAATAAAAAAAAGTGGTCGGATGAAGCAGATGCTAAAATACAGGACTGTTTTGCTCGCACAGACTGGAATATGTTCTGGGACTCCTCCCATGGCATTGAAGAGTACACCACATCAGTAATTGGTTTCATCAATAAGGCATCGATGACGTCGTCCCCACAGTGACTTTACGCACATAACCCAACCAGAAGCCATAGATTACAGGCAACATCCGCACTGAGCTAAAGGCTATAGCTGCCTCTTTCAAGGAGCGGGACTCTAACCCGGAAGCTTATAATAAACCCTGCTATGCCCTCTGACGAAACATCAAACGGGCAAAGCATCAATACAGGACAAAGATCGAATCGTACTGCACCGGCTCTGTCGCTCGTCGGATGTGGCAGGGCTTGCAATCCCTTACAGACTACAAAGGGAAGCACAACCGAGAGCTGCTCAGTGACACGAGCCTACCAGACAAGCTAACCTACCAGATAACACTGAAACATGCATGAAAGTCTGCCAGAACAGCTGGTTCTGTGTGACCACGCTCTCCGCAGATGATGTGAGTAAGACCTTTAGGTCAACATTCACAAAGCCGCAGGGCTAGATGAATTACCAGGACGTGTACTGCGAGCATGCACTGACCAACTGGCAAGTGTCTTCACTAACATTTTCAACCTCTCCCTGTCTGAGTCTGTAATACCTACATGTTTTAATCAGACCACCATTGTCCCTATGCCCAAGAATACTAAGGTAACCTGCCTACCGACCCATAGCACTCACGTCTGTGGCCATGAAGTGCTACAAAAGGCTGGTCATGGCTCACAACAACACCTTCATCCCAGAAACCCTAGACCCATTCCAATTTGCATACCGCCCCAACAGATCCACGGAAAATAATCTCTAATGCACTCCACACTGCCCTTTCCCACCTGGACAAAAGGAACACCTATGTGAGAATGGTGTTTGACTACAGCTCAGTGTTCAACACCATAGTGCCCTCAAAGTTCATCAATAAGCTAAGGACCCTGGGACTAAACACCTCCCTCTGCAACTGGATCCTGGACTTCCTGATGGGCCGCCCCCAGGTGGTAAGGGTAGGTAACAGCACTTCCACCTCGCTGATCCTCAACACAAGGGCCCCTCAGGGGTGCATGCTTAGTCCCCTCCTGTACTCCCTGTTCACTCTACTGCACGACCATCATTAAGTTTGCTGATGTCAAAACAGTAGGCCTGATCACCGACAACGACGAGACAGCCTATGGAGGGGAGGTCAGAGACCTGGCAGTGTGGTGCAGGACAACAACT
>NW_019945201.1:38946-43593 GCF_002910315.2 Salvelinus sp. IW2-2015
TGATCAAGACAAAGGAGATGATTGTGGACTACATGAAAAAGAGGACCGAGCACGCCCCAATTCTCATCGACGGGGTTGCATTGGAGCAGGTTGAGAGCTTCAAGTTCCTTGGTGTACACATCACCAACAAACTAACATGGTCTAAGCACACCAAGACAGTCGTGAAGAGGGCACGACAAAACCTATTCCCCCTCAGGAGACTGAAAATATTTGGCATGGGTCCTCAGATCCTCAAAAGGTTCTACACCAGCACCATCGAGAGCATTCTGACTGGTTGCATCACATGCAACTGCTCGGCCTCCGACCGCAAGGTACTACAGAGGGAAGTGTGAATTGCCCAGTACATCACTTGGGCCAAGCCTCTTGCTATCCAGGACCTCTACACCAGGCGGTGCCAGAGGAAGCCCTTAAACATTGTCAAAGACTCCAGCCACCGTAGTCATAGACTGTTCTCTCTGATACCGCATGGCAAGTGGTACCGGATTGCCAAGTCTAGGTCCAAGAGGCTTCTAAACAGCTTCTACCTCCAAGCCATAAGACTCCTGAACATCTAACCAGATGGCCACCCAGACTATTTGCATTGCCCCCCCTCCCCCTTTTACATCACTGCTACACTCTGTTGTTATCATCTATGTATAGTCACTTTAATAACTATACCTACATGTGCAGTCTTGGCCAAAAGTTTTGAGAATGACACAAATATTAATTTCCACGAAGTTTGCTGCTTCAGTGTCTTTAGATATTTTTGTCAGATCTTACTATGGAATACTGAAGTATAATTACAAGCATTTCATAAGTGTCAAAGGTTTTTATTGAAAATTACATGAAGTTGATGCAAAGAGTCAAAATTTGCGGTGTTGACCCTTCTTTTTCAAGACCTCTGCAATCCGCCCTGTCATGCTGTCAATTAACTTCTGGGCAACACCCTGACAGATGGCAGCCTATTCTTGCATAATCAATGATTGGAGTTTGTCAGAATTTGTGGGTTTTTGGTTGTCCACCCGCCTCTTGAGGATTGACCACAAGTTCTCAATGGGATTAATTAACCTTTCTCGCCCCGGGGTTCCACTAGCGGAACACCCACAACATTCCACTGCGCGCGAAATTCAAAAATATTTTTGGGGAAATATTTAACTTCCACACATTAACAAGTTCAATACAGCAAATGAAAGATACACATCTTGTGAATCCAGCCAACATGTCCGATTTAAAAAAAAATGTTTTACAGGGAAAACACAATATATTTTTATGTTAGCTCACCAACAAATAGAAAAAAGCACAGACATTTTTCACAGCACAGATAGCATGCACAAAATCAACCAAACTAACCTAGAACAAACCAAAGAAACCAAGAAACAACTTAATCAGATGACAGTCTTATAACATGTTATACAATAAATCTATGTTTTGTTCAAAAAATGTGCATATTTCAGGTATAAATCATAGCTTACATTGTGGCTACAATCAGAAATTGCACCGAAAGCAGCCAGAGTAATTATAGAGACCAACGTGAATTACCTAAATACTCATCATAAAACTTTTCTGAAAAATCGATGGTGTACAGCAAATTAAAGACAAACATCTTGTGAATCCAGCCAATATTTCCGATTTTTTTTAAGTGTTTTACAGCGAAAACACTATACAGCATTATATTAGCTTACTACAATAGCCTACCACACTACCGCATTCATTCATCAAGGCACGTTAGCGATAGCAATAGGCACGTTAGCGTTAGCGAATAAACCAGCAAAATATATTAAATTTCACTAACCTTCATAAACCTTCCTCAGATGACAGTCCTATAACATCAGGTTATATTAGCCCCCCTGGCTAGCTTCCACGATGGAGTTTCAGATTGAAGGAAATAATACTTTTTGTAATTGGTGACAGCGGGTTGCGAAACTTTGCAGAAAGCTTTTGTAGTTGAGTGCTCTGGATAATAAAATAAGATAAAGATAATGCGAGAAAGGTGGAATATATATTATAATACAAGACACGACAATACGAAAGAAAAGACGTCTGAACGCTAAGCCACCTTGGACGAAGAACTTTATTCAACGTCAGACAGAGATAAACAATCATTTTTCCTCTCACTTCCTCTTGAACATCCGGTGAAGGTGCTATGACGTGCACGTACTAGTCATACGTATCATGCCCATTTATAGGCAGTCACTTGAAACAGAAGATAGGATTTCAGACTTATCACCTCCTGGTTCACAAAGTGTGCGCCAAAGGAGTTCTGTTTGGTACCCACAGACAAAATTTCAAACGTTTTAGAATCACTAGAGGTTGTCTATCCAATAGTATAATAATATGCATATTTACAGCAAGAACTTGAGTCACGAAGGCTGTTAAATTGTGGCACGTTTTTCCAAATGTGAAACAGCACCCCCTGTCCTCACAGGGTAACAAGTCCAAAGCAGCAAATGAAAGATACACATCTTTGTGAATCCAGCCATACATTTCCGATTTAAAAAAAAAAATAAAAGTTTTACAGCAGAAACACTATATTTTGCATTAGTCACCACAATAGGCCAAACACACACTTGTGTATTTTCACCGCCAACATAGTTTTACAAAACCCCACAAATAGAAAAATTAATCACTAAACCTTTAACAACTTCATCATGATGGACGAGTCTGGTTGTGCTATAACATCAGTTATTACAATACATTATGTTTGTTCGATGAAGTGCATAGTTTAGAGTTACAAGTGATCGGGTGGTACAGAATACTACTATCTCGATTTAATCACCAAATTGTCCGGAGAAATTTTGACAGTCACGTAATCTAACCAAAAAACTCATCATAAACTTTACAAAAAAAATACACATGTGTACAGCAAATGAAAGATACACATGGTTCTTAATTGCAACCGCCTGTGTAGATTCCAACAACAATAACTTTGTTTACACGTACAGCATGCAATATTGTGAACAGGCGCCCAATACAATTCTCCGCCTTGTTGGAGCCCAACATAAACCACAAAAATATGAAATAACATTCATAAAATATTCTTCTTACCTTATGATCTTCAATCAGAATGTATCAGGAGCCTTGTTCCAGAATAGAATCGTTGTTTTGTTTTAGATATCCATTTCTTCTGTCAATTAGCAACTTTGGCTAGCCAATGTCAGTCCCAATAAATGATCGAATAAATGGTCAAAATCGGTGAAAATCCAACTTATGATGTATGTTATGATGTATCATAAAACACCAAGCTGGCCTACTATAAGAATCCGAGCCGGAAGCATTCTGTCGTGTATACCTAACTCCTTCAGAGACAATGTGGTTCCCTGTTCCCTGACCTTCACTCCAAACGCTCTCGTTCGTTCTCACATCAGCGAGACACCACCAATTCACAACTCTACTGCCTGTTACATCTAGTGGAAGCGTATGAAATGCATACAGATCCATAAATATACAGCCAGTTTAATAGCAGACCCTGACACAGAGCACCATTTCAGAATTTCACTTTCCTGTGTTGAAGTTTGCCTGCCAAATGATTCTGTTTTACTCACAAGAGATAAATTCAAACATTTTAAAACTTCAGAGTGTTTTCTATCAATCAGTAATAATCAATATGCATATTGTATGATCTAGAACAGATACGAGGCTGTTTAATTTGGGCACGATTTTTTCCCAAAGTAAAAATAGCGCCTCCTTTTCACTAAACAGTTAATCTGGGGAGTTTCCTTGCCATGGACCACAAAATATGAGCTTGTTCCCCGAGCCACTTAGTTATCACTTTGCCCTATATGGCAAGGTCTCATCAGCTGGAAAAGCATGTGTCGTCACCAAAAACTGTTCCTGATGTTTGGAAACAGAAGTCGTTCGGAGGATTTAGTACCACTTTTTATCATTGGCTTAGGCAAAAATTGTGAGTGAGCCCACTTCCCTTGGTGGAAAAACCCCACACATGAATGGTCTCAGGATGCTCTTACTGTTGCCCTGACACAGGACTTTTTCCTTGATGCCCAAACAATCGGAAAGGGGATTCATCAGAAAAATTGACTTTACCCCAGTCCAGCAGTCCAATCCCTGTACCTTTTGCAGAGTATCAGTCTGTTCCTGATGTTTTTCCTGGAGAGAAGTTGCTTGCTGCTTCTGCCCTTCTTTGACACCAACATCCTCCAAGTCTTCGCCTCACTGTGCGTGCAGATGACACTCACAACCTGCCTGCAGCCATTCCTGAGCAAGCTCTGTACTGGTGGTGCCCCGATCCCGCAGCTGAATCAACTTTAGGAGACGGTCCTGCGCTTGCTGGACTTTCCTGAAGCGTTCTTCACAACAATTGAACCGCTTCTCCTGGAAGTTCTTGATGATCCTATAAATGTTGATTTTTAGTGCAATCATTACTGGCAGCAATATCCTGGTCTTGAAGGCCCTTTTTGTTGGCAAAGCAATGATGACGGAACATTTTTCTTGCAGGTAACCATGTTTGACAGAGGAGAACAATGATTCCAAGCACCACCCTCATTTGAAAGCTTCCAGTCTGTTATTCGAACTCAAACCCAGCATACAGAGGATCTCCAGTCTTGTCCTCGTCAACACTCACAACTGTGTTAACGAAGAGAATCACTGACACACTGATGTCGGGGGGCCTGGGTATTTTTCTTTTGTCGCAGAGGTTGAAATGCAGTGGAG